>NC_092760.1:20252950-20330450 GCF_047496795.1 Chiloscyllium punctatum
TCTATGGAAGCTTGTGGATATATTGGAAGCAATTCAGAGAATGTTTACTAGACTTATATCTTGAGTGAGTAGATTGCCTTATGAGGTAAGGGTCGGCCTGTATCTTCTGATGTTTAGAAGAGTCAGAGGTCACTTAGTTGAAACAAATAAGATCCTGAGGGGGCTTGACCGGGTGGATGTTGAAAGAATGGTTCCTCTGGTAGAAGAATCTAGAAATAGGGGTCACATTTTAAAAATAAGAGGCTGCCCATTTCAAACAGAAATGAGGATTTTTTGTTTACTTTCAGAGTATTTAGAATTCCTTTTCTCAAAAGACATTATATACTTAAGTAAGAGAGAGCTAAGTTCTTGATGACCAAGGGATGAAAGATTTTTGGGGATACGCCGAAATTTATAATAAAGGTTAAAAACCAGGTCAACCATGATCCTATTGAAGGGTGGGGCAGGCTTGAAGGACCGAATGGCCTAATTTTGTTCCTTGATCATTTGTTAGCTTAGAGAGAGCTGTGAAGCTTTGAGTATGTTTAAGATAAAGATTTACAGATTTTGAATCCAAAGGTGGCAAACAAGGCTACAGAGGTGGAAGAAAACCCCCTTAAAATTGGAATTAAAACTCCCTCTAGTTTGAGTGGGGAGCTGATGAAGGTATGGAGAGAATTTGTGAAGAGAGCATTCCCATTGTTAAAGGGAGAAAAGGAGGCTATCGGTTTACCAACAGTTTCTGACGATTATTGTCTCCGGTAAGCGAGCGAAGCAGAGACCTTTTACAGGTCAAAGAGCCAGGCAGTCATCAAAATTAGGGGCAGCACGGTGACTCAGTGATTGGCACTGCCGCCTCACAGCGCCAGGGACCCGGATTTGATGCCAGCCTCGGGTGACTGCCTGTGTGGAGTTTTGCACATTCTCCCTGTGTCTGCGTGGGTTTCCTCCGGGTGCTCCGGTTTCCTCCCACAGTCCGAAGATGTGCAGGTCAGGGTGAATTGGCCACGCTAAATTGCCCGTAGTGTTCAGGGATGTGTAGGTTAGCTGCATTAGTCAGGGGTAAAGGTAGAGTAATAGGGTAGGGGGATGGGTCTGGGTGGGTTACTCTTCAGAGGGTCGGTGTGGACTTGTTGGGC
Source organism: Chiloscyllium punctatum (assembly GCF_047496795.1). NCBI lineage: Eukaryota > Metazoa > Chordata > Chondrichthyes > Orectolobiformes > Hemiscylliidae > Chiloscyllium > Chiloscyllium punctatum. Next base: position 20,254,069 of record NC_092760.1, read on the forward strand.
CAACTGGCCTGTCTCTGCACTGTAAGGGTTCGATGATTCTATAAAATGGACAGTATAGACAGAGGCCATTTGGCCCATTGTGTCTGTACAGGCCAAGAAGTGCATAGGAACAGCAGTAGGCCATTCAGCTCGAGGGGAGCTGCTCTGGTTCATTGGGTTTGATCTGAACTGTGCTGAGACCAGTGTCCTGGAAGATCAAATAACTACAGTCAGACAGCTTGAAATTAATTAGAGGGGAGAGGGTTTGGGAGGAGGAGAGATGTAGGCTTACAAAGCAAGAGGAAATAGTGGCGCTATAATGAGGGCAATGATTCCTGGAGTGGGACAGGAGGGATGAGTGTACAAATCACAGCACATTAGGTGAAAGGGGTAACCAAATCTTAAAAGGGCAAGATTAATGACTCATTCTCACACATAGATTTCAGAACAAAATCAATGAATGAATTGCTCAGATAGTAGTAATGGATATGATGTCATAACCATTCTGGAGTTGAGGTAAAAGAAGGTCAAAGTAGCATTCAGGGGTGTGTGACTTTTCAAAAGGACATGTCAGATGTGGGAGAGCATTGTTAGTACGAGAACAAGAAGTGACCTTCAGTTGGAAGATGTACTGTCCATATGAGAGCAGGTAAGAAAGAAACAAAAGGGAGAAGACACTAGTGGGAGATGTCTATAGGCCCCCGAACCGTGGGTAAGGAATGGGGCAGAGAATAAATCAACAGATAATGAGGACCTCTAACAAAGACAATACATTAATCATGGGCAACTTTAATCTTCCGATAGATTGGGAAGGCCAGATTTGCAGCAGCAGCCACAATTTATTGTGTATATTCAGGATAGTCACTGAGAACAATCTACAGGGGATCCAACCAGGGATCAGGCGATTCTGGATACACGAATGAAAAATGAGGCAGGTTGAATAAACGATGTCAGAGTAAAAGATCCCCGAGGACGTGGTGAGCAGAATATGGTCACATTTAACAGGCAGTTCGAGAGAAAGTTGGGTTGGAAATAACTGGGCTAAATGTAAACAAAGGAACGAGGGCAGAGCTGGTTAGAGTGAACTGAGAAAGGAGTTTAACAGAAAAGACGGTTGCGGAGCAATGGCGGATGTTTATGAACGTAATTCATGGCTAACATCAGAAATATACCCCAGTGAGAAAGGAAGATTCTGAAAAGGGGTTAGCCAGGGAAGTTAGTGACAGTGTCATATTGAAAGAAAAACCATATACAACGTGGCAAAGGTTAGTGGTAACCCAGAGTATTGAGAAAGCTTTGTAAGCCAGCTAAAGACAACCCAAAAAAAAATGAAGAGAGAGAAAATAATCTATCAGGATAAACGAACAACTAATATCAAGACAAACAGCCAGAACTTCTTTAAATATATACAAGTGAAGAATCAAGCCAAAGTGAAAACCAGATTGTTAGAAAATGTGTCTGGGGAACAATAATGGGGAACAGGAAATGACAAAGGAGTTGACTAAATCCTTTCGATCAGTCTTTACAATGGAGGAGGATATGGATAGCATTCCAAACACACAGAAAGATCACGAGGCAAAAGGAGGAGAGCAACTGATGCCAGTGAATATCATTAGAGAAAAGGTGTTCAGGAAACTAAAGGGGTGAAAGGCTGATCATCACCTGGACTGATGGGATACAGTACAGGGCATTGGTTAGACCGCTTTTAGAATACTGCGTTCAATTCTGGTCTCCCTGCTATCGGAAAAATGTGAAATTTGAAAGGGTGCGGAAAAGGCTTTAAGGGATGTTGCTGAGATTGGAAGATTTGATCGATGCGGAAAGGTTCAATAGGCTGGGGCTGTTTTCCCAGACCATCAGAGGCTGAGAGGGGACCTTATAAAGCTTATAAAATCACGAGGGGTGTGGTCCTTTTTAGTACGAGAACAAGAAGTGACCTTCAGTTGGAAGATGTACTGTCCATATGAGAGCAGGTAAGAAAGAAACAAAAGGGAGAAGACACTAGTGGGAGATGTCTATAGGCCCCCGAACCGTGGGTAAGGAATGGGGCAGAGAATAAATCAGCAGATAATGAGGACCTCTAACAAAGACAGCCTTTTCCCAAAACTAGAGGGCATAGGTTAAAGGTGAGAGGGGAAAGTTTAAAAACAATTCAAGAGGCAACATTTTCACACAGAGGGTGGTGCGTGTATGCAATGAGCTGCCAGAGGAAATAGTGGAGGCTGGCACAATTACAATTAAAAGGCATCTGGATGGGTATATGAATAGGAATAGTTTAGAGGGATATGGGCCAAGTGCTGGCAAATGGGACCAGATTTATTGAGGCTATCTGGTCAGCATGGACAGGTTGGACTGAAGGGTCTGTTTTCATGCTGTACATCCCCATGTATCTATGACTCTGTTAAAAATCACACAACACCAGGTGATAGTCCAACAGGATAATTTGGAAGCACTAGCTTTCGGAGAGCTGCTCATTCAGCAGGTAGCTAATGGTACAGGATCATAGGTCTCAGAATTTACAGCAAAACATCACAGTGTCACACAACTGATGCGATGTATTGAACAAACCTCGATTGCTGTTAAGTCTTTAATCCTTTAGAATGGGTCGCAGGTTTCCGTTCATTAATGTGTAAATCCCAGAACTTCAAGTCACATTCCCAAGATATTTTAAGGTTTTATAAAAAAAAGTGAAAAATCACACAACACCAGGTTATAGTCCAACAGGTTTAATTGGAAGCACACTAGCTTTCGGAGCGACGCTCCTTCATCAGGTGGTAGTGGAGCGTTGCTCCAAACGCTAGTGTGCTCCCAATTAAACCTGTTGGACTATAACCTGGTGTTGTGTGATTTTTCACTTTGTCCACCCCAGTCCAACACCGGCATCTCCAAATCATAAAAAATAGTGGCATCCCAACTGAGACGATGTATTAAAGGTGTGAGGTTAGAGTCTCTCTGTATCCCAACCTTGAATCAGACTGGTTCTGTTTCCAAAGTAGGGATTGATAAAATGTCACATGGACAGACAACCTGCAGATTATGTGCTTTTTGAACAAAATAAAAGACATCTGCAAAAACAAATCTGCAAATGCAACTTCACCCCATAGGCTTATGTGTCTGTGCGCATGTGTGTGAGGGAGAGAGACAGTGAGAGCATGTGTGCGTGTGTGAGAGTGTGTCAGAGAGAAAGAGGCACAGAGTGTGTGTATCTGGATTAACAGAGTGTTTACATGAGTGTGAAGGAGTATATGCCTGTCAGAGGGTGTGTGTGTGTGTGTGATGGAGTATATGCCTGTGAGAGGGTGTGTGTGTGAGTGTGATGGAGTATATGCCTATGAGAGGGTGTGTGTGAGTGTGATGGAGTATATGCCTTTGGGAGGGTGTGTGTGTGATGGAGTATATGCCTGTGAGAGGGGGTGTGTGTGAGTGTGATGGAGTATATGCCTGTGAGAGAGTGTGTGTGTGAGTGTGATGGAGTATATGCCTGTGAGAGAGTGTGTGTGTGAGTGTGATGGAGTATATGCCTATGAGAGGGTGTGTGTGAGAGTGATGGAGTATATGCCTGTGAGAGGGGGTGTGTGTGAGTGTGATGGAGTATATGCCTGTGAGAGAGTGTGTGTGTGAGTGTGATGGAGTATATGCCTATGAGAGGGTGTGTGTGAGTGTGATGGAGTATATGCCTGTGAGAGGGTGTGTGTGAGTGATGGAGTATATGCCTGTGAGAGGGTGTGTGTGTGAGTGTGATGGAGTATATGCCTGTGGGAGGGTGTGTGTGTGAGTGTGATGGAGTATATGCCTGTGAGAGGGTGTGTGTGTGAGTGTGATGGAGTATATGTCTGTGAGAGGGTGTGTGTGTGAGTGTGATGGAGTATATGCCTATGAGAGGGTGTGTGTGAGAGTGATGGAGTATATGCCTGTGAGAGGGGGTGTGTGTGAGTGTGATGGAGTATATGCCTGTGAGAGGGTGTGTGTGAGTGTGATGGAGTATATGCCTGTGAGAGGGTGTGTGTGTGAGTGTGATGGAGTATATGCCTGTGAGAGGGTGTGTGTGTGAGTGTGATGGAGTATATGCCTATGAGAGGGTGTGTGTGAGTGTGATGGAGTATATGTCTGTGAGAGGGTGTGTGTGTGAGTGTGATGGAGTATATGCCTATGAGAGGGTGTGTGTGAGTGTGATGGAGTATATGCCTGTGAGAGGGTGTGTGTGAGTGATGGAGTATATGCCTGTGAGAGGGTGTGTGTGTGAGTGTGATGGAGTATATGCCTATGAGAGGGTGTGTGTGAGTGTGATGGAGTATATGCCTGTGAGAGGGTGTGTGTGAGTGATGGAGTATATGCCTGTGAGAGGGTGTGTGTGTGAGTGTGATGGAGTATATGCCTGTGGGAGGGTGTGTGTGTGTGAGTGATGGAGTATATGCCTGTGGGAGGGTGTGTGTGAGTGTGATGGAGTATATGTCTGTGAGAGGGTGTGTGTGAGTGTGATGGAGTATATGCCTGTGAGAGGGTGTGTGTGAGTGATGGAGTATATGCCTGTGAGAGGGTGTGTGTGAGTGATGGAGTATATGCATGTGAGAGGGGGTGTGTGTGAGTGTGATGGAGTATATGCCTGTGGGAGGGTGTGTGTGAGTGTGATGGAATATATGCCTGTGGGAGGGTGTGTGAGTGATGGAGTATATGCCGGTGAGAGGGTGTGTGTGAGTGTGATGGAGTATATGCCTGTGAGAGGGTGTGTGTGTGAGTGATGGAGTATATGCCTGTGGGAGGGTGTGTGTGAGTGTGATGGAGTATATGTCTGTGAGAGGGTGTGTGTGAGTGTGATGGAGTATATGCCTGTGAGAGGGTGTGTGTGAGTGATGGAGTATATGCCTGTGAGAGGGTGTGTGTGAGTGATGGAGTATATGCATGTGAGAGGGGGTGTGTGTGAGTGTGATGGAATATATGCCTGTGGGAGGGTGTGTGAGTGATGGAGTATATGCCGGTGAGAGGGTGTGTGTGAGTGTGATGGAGTATATGCCTGTGAGAGGGTGTGTGTGTGAGTGTGATGGAGTATATCCCTGTGAGAGGGTGTGTGTGTGTGAGTGATGGAGTATATGCCTGTGGGAGGGTGTGTGTGAGTGTGATGGAATATATGCCTGTGGGAGGGTGTGTGAGTGATGGAGTATATGCCGGTGAGAGGGTGTGTGTGAGTGTGATGGAGTATATGCCTGTGAGAGGGTGTGCGTGTGTGAGTGATGGAGTATATGCCTGTGGGAGGATGTGTGTGTGTGAGTGATGGAGTATATGCCTGTGAGAGGGTGTGTGTGTGAGTGATGGAGTATATGTCTGTGAGAGGGTGTGTGTGTGTGTGATGGAGTATATGCCTGTGAGAGGGTGTGTGTGTGAGTGTGATGGAGTATATCCCTGTGAGAGGGTGTGTGTGAGTGATGGAGTATATGCCTGTGAGAGGGTGTGTGTGTGAGTGATGGAGTATATGCCTGTGGGAGGATGTGTGTGTGTGAGTGATGGAGTATATGTCTGTGAGAGGGTGTGTGTGAGTGTGATGGAGTATATGCCTGTGAGAGGGTGTGTGTGAGTGTAATGGAGTATATGCCTGTGAGAGGGTGTGTGTGAGTGATGGAGTATATGCCTGTGAGAGGGTGTGTGTGTGAGTGATGGAGTATATGCCTGTCAGAGGGTGTGTGTGTGAGTGTGATGGAGTATATGCCTGTGAGAGGGTGTGTGTGTGAGTGATGGAGTATATGTCTGTGAGAGGGTGTGTGTGAGTGATGGAGTATATGTCTGTGAGAGGGTGTGTGTGTGAGTGTGATGGAGTATATGCCTGTGAGAGGGTGTGTGTGTGAGTGTGATGGAGTATATGCCTGTGAGAGGGTGTGTGTGTGAGTGTGATGGAGTATATGCCTGTGTGAGGGTGTGTGTGAGTGATGGAGTATATGCCTGTGAGAGGGTGTGTGTGTGAGTGTGATGGAGTATATGTCTGTGAGAGGGTGTGTGTGTGAGTGTGATGGAGTATATGCCTGTGAGAGGGTGTGTGTGTGAGTGTGATGGAGTATATGCCTGTGAGAGGGTGTGTGTCTGAGTGTGATGGAGTATATGTCTGTGAGAGGGTGTGTGTGTGAGTGTGATGGAGTATATGTCTGTGAGAGGGTGTGTGTGAGTGATGGAGTATATGCCTGTGAGAGGGTGTGTGTGAGTGATGGAGTATATGTCTGTGAGAGGGTATGTGTGAGTGATGGAGTATATGCCTGTGAGAGGGTGTGTGACTGATGGAGTATATGCTTGTGTGAGGGTGTGTGTGAGTGATGGAGTATATGCCTGTGTGAGGGTGTGTGTGTGAGTGTGATGGAGTATATGCCTGTGAGAGGGTGTGTGTGTGAGTGTGATGGAGTATATGCCTATGAGAGGGTGTGTGTGTGAGTGTGATGGAGTATATGCCTGTGAGAGGGTGTGTGTGAGTGATGGAGTATATGCCTATGAGAGGGTGTGTGTGTGAGTGTGATGGAGTATATGCCTGTGAGAGGGTGTGTGTGTGTGATGGAGTATATGCCTGTGAGAGGGTGTGTGTGTGTGTGTGAGATGGAGTATATGCCTGTGAGAGGGTGTGTGTGAGTGTGTGTGTGTGTGAGTGTGTGTGTGTTTGTGTGTGTGTGAGTGTGATGGAGTATATGCCTGTGAGAGGGTGTGTGTGTGTGAGTGTGATGGAGTATATGCCTGTGAGAGGGTGTGTGTGAGTGTGATGGAGGATATGCCTGTGAGAGGGTGTGTGTGTGTGTGTGAGATGGAGTATATGCCTGTGAGAGGGTGTGTGTGAGTGTGTGTGTGTGTGAGTGTGTGTGTGTTTGTGTGTGTGTGAGTGTGATGGAGTATATGCCTGTGAGAGGGTGTGTGTGTGTGAGTGTGATGGAGTATATGCCTGTGAGAGGGTGTGTGTGTGTGAGTGTGATGGAGTATATGCCTGTGAGAGGGTGTGTGTGAGTGATGGAGTATATGCCTGTGAGAGGGTGTGTGTGTGTGTGAGATGGAGTATATGCCTGTCAGAGGGTGTTTGTGTGTGTGAGATGGAGTATATGCCTGTGAGAGGGTGTGTGTGTGTGTGAGATGGAGTATATGCCTGTGAGAGGGTGTGTGCATGTGTGAGATGGAGTATATGCCTGTGAGAGGTTGTGTGTGTGTGAGTGTGATGGAGTATATGCCTGTGAGAGGGTGTGTGTGAGTGTGATGGAGTATATGCCTGTGAGAGGGTGTGTGTGTGTGTGAGATGGAGTATATGCCTGTGAGAGGTTGTGTGTGTGTGAGTGTGATGGAGTATATGTCTGTGAGAGGGTGTGTGTGAGTGATGGAGTATATGCCTGTGAGAGGGTGTGTATGTGTGTGAGATGGAGTATATGCCTGTGAGAGGGTGTGTGTGAGTGTGATGGAGGATATGCCTGTGGGAGGGTGTGTGTGTGTGAGTGTGATGGAGTATATGCCTGTGAGAGGGTGTGTGTGTGAGTGTGATGGAGTATATGCCTGTGAGAGGTTGTGTGTGTGTGAGTGATGGAGTATATGCCTATGAGAGGGTGTGTGTGTGTGTGAGATGGAGTATATGCCTGTGAGAGGGTGTGTGTGTGAGTGTGATGGAGTATATGCCTGTGAGAGGGTGTGTGTATGTGAGTGTGATGGAGGATATGCCTGTGTGAGGGTGTGTGTGTGTGAGTGATGGAGTATATGCCTGTGAGAGGGTGTGTGTGTGTGTGAGATGGAGTATATGCCTGTGAGAGGGTGTGTGTGTGAGTGTGATGGAGTATATGCCTGTGAGAGGGTGTGTGTGTGTGTGAGATGGAGTATATGCCTGTGAGAGGGTGTGTGTGTGTGAGATGGAGTATATGCCTGTGAGAGGTTGTGTGTGAGTGTGATGGAGTATATGCCTGTGGGAGGGTGTGTGTATGTGTGAGATGGAGTATATGCCTGTGAGAGGGTGTGTGTGTGTGTGAGATGGAGTATATGCCTGTGAGAGGGTGTGTGTGTGTGTGAGATGGAGTATATGCTTGTGAGAGGGTGTGTGTGAGTGTGTGTGTGTGTGAGTGTGTGTGTGTTTGTGTGTGTGTGAGTGTGATGGAGTATATGCCTGTGAGAGGGTGTGTGTGTGAGTATGATGGAGTATATGCCTGTGAGAGGTTGTGTGCGTGTGAGTGTGATGGAGCATATGCCTGTGGGAGGGTGTGTGTATGTGTGAGATGGAGTATATGCCTGTGAGAGGGTGTGTGTGTGTGTGAGACGGAGTATATGCCTGTGGGAGGGTGTGTGTGTGAGTGTTATGGAGTATATGCCTGTGAGAGGGTGTGTGTGAGTGATGGAGTATATGCCTGTCTGAGGGTGTGTGTGTGAGTGATGGAGTAAATGCCTGTCTGAGGGTGTGTCTGTGAGTGATGGAGTAAATGCCTGTGAGAGGGTGTGTAAGAGTGATGGAGTATATGTCTGTGAGAATGTGTGTGTGTGTGTGTGAGTGTGTGTGTGTGTGTGAGTGATGGAGTATATGCCTGTGAGAATGTGTGTGTGTGTGTGTGATGGAGTATATGCCTGTGAGAATGTGTGTGTGTGTGTGTGTGTGTGATGGAGTATATGCCTGTGAGAATGTGTGTGTGTGTGTGTGTGTGTGATGGAGTATATGAGCTGAAAAATGTGTTGCTAGAAAATTGCAGCAGGTCAGGCAGCATCAAAGGAGCCGGAGAATCGATGTTTTGGGCATAAGCCCTTCTTCAGGAGTGTATTCCTGAAGAAGGGCTTATATCCGAAACGTCGATTCTCCTGCTCCTTGGATGCTGCCTGACCTGCTGCGCTTTTCCAGCAACACATTTTTCAGCTCTGATCTCCAGCATCTGCAGTCCTCACTCCCTCCTGATGGAGTATATGTCTGTGAGAGGGTGTGCGCATGTTTGTACCACTGGCACCTCCACATCTATGACTCTAAGTAGCTTCAGGAATAGTGGGTCTACTGGTTTTAACCTTCCAGGAATCCTTTGAGTCTGGAAAAGTCCCTGAGAATTGGGGAAGGGGCAAGAGACAAAGAACAGGCAACAATAACTCTCTTAGCTCAATGTCCATTATTGGGAAAATGTTCGAGTCTGTTATAAAGGAAGCATTTACATAGAATATATATAGGACATAGAACATTACAGCGCAGTACAATGGCCCTCGCCATTGCACTGATCTGTGGAACCAATCTGAAGCCTATCTATCCTACACTATTCCATTTTCATCCATATGTTTATCCAATCACTGTTTAAATTCCCTTAAAGTTGGTAAGTCTACCACTGTTCCATGCCCCTACTACTCTCTGAGTAAAGAACCTACCTCTGACATCTGTCCTATATCTATCACCCTTCAAATTAAAGCTATGTCCCCTCATGCCAGCCATCACCATCCGAGGAAAGACCCTAACTGTTTACCCGATCTAACCCTCTGATTATCTTACCTGTCTCAATTAAGTCACCTCTTCTCTCTAACAAAAACAGCCTCAAGTCCCTCAGCCTTTCCTCATAAGACCTTCCCTCCATACCAGGCAACATCCTAGTAAATCTCCTCTGCACCCTTTCCAAAGCTTCCACATCCTTCCTATAATGTGGTGACCAGAACTGCATGCAGTACTCCAAGTGCGGCTGCACCAGAGTGTGTATGACTGCAGCATGGCCTCATGGCTCTGAAACTCCCTCTACTAATAAAAGTGAACACACCGTGTGCCTTCTTAAAAACCCTATCGACCTGGGTGGCAACTTTCAAGGATCTATGTACATGGACACCAAGATCTCTCTGCTCATCCACACTATCAAGAATCTCACCATTAGCCCAGTACTCTTTATTCCTGTTACTCCTTCCAAAGTGAATCACCTCAGACTTTTCCACATTAAACTCCATTTGCCACCTCTCAGCCCAGCTCTGCAGCTTATCTATGTCTCTCTGTAACCTGCAACATCCTTCCGCACGATCCACAACTCCACCGACCTTAGTGTCATCCGCAAATTTACTAACCCATCCTTCTACACCTTCATCCAAGTCATTTATAAAAATGACACACAGCAGTGGCCCCAAAACAGATCCTCGCACTACACCACTAGTAACTGAACTCCAGGATGAACATTTCCCATCAACCACCACCCTCTGTCTTCTTTCACCAACCAATTATCTGATCCAAACCGATAAAGCACCCTCAATCCCATGCCTCTGTATTTTCTGCAATAGCCTATCGTGGGGAACCTTACCAGACTTCAGCCTTACTCAAATCCATATACACCACATCAACTGCTTTACCCTCATCCACCTGTTTGGTCACCTTCTCAAAGAGCTCAATGAAAGGTTTGTGAGGCACAGCCTACCCTTCGCAAAACCATGTTGCCACTATCCCTCATCAACTTATTCCTTTCTAGATGATTATAAATCCTATCTGTTATAACCTATTCCAACACTCCACCCACAACTGAAGTTAAGCTCACCGGTCTATAATTACCAGGGTTGTCTCTACTCCCCTTCTTGAACAAGGAAACAACATTTGCTATTCTCCAGTCTTCTGGCAATATTCCTGTAGACAATGACAACATAAAGATCAGAGCCAAAGGGCTCGGCAATCTCCTCCCTAGCTTCCCAGAGAATCTTAGGATGAGTGCCATCCGGCCCAGGGGATTTATCTATTTTCATACTTATCAGAACTGCTCACACCTCCTCCTTATGCACCTGGATCTCATCTAGTCTAGTAGCCTGTATTTCAGTATTCTGCTTGACAACATTGTTTTTCCAGTGTGAATACTGATGAAAAATATTCATTTAGCGCTTCCCCTATCTCCTCTGACTCCACACACAACTTCCCACTGCTATCCTTGATTGGCCCTAATCTTACTCTAGTTGTTCTGATATTCCCATAGAAAGCTTTAGGGTTTTCCTTGCTCCTCCCTGCCTCCTCTCATGTCCCTTCCTGGCTTTTCTTAACTCTCTCTTTAGGGCTTTCCTGGCTACCTGGTAACCCTCAAGCGCCCTAACTGAGCCATTTCACCTCATCCTAACATAAGCCTTCTTCTTCCTCTTGATGGGAGATTCAACTTCTTTTAGTTTCGAAGCATATGATATGGTCTAATAGAGTCACCATGGCCTCATGAAGGGGAAATCATTTCTGAAAAATTTCATAGGATTGTATGCCACAGATGAACATCCACCACACTTTATACCCCAATATACCCTTAACATGTTTCTCCCCACTGTACACTTGCGCTGAATGCAGACTGCGTTGACTCAACACCTTCTGGTTCTTGTTCCATTTAAGAGCGGGAGCAGCCTACTTTATCTGATGCCCTCATCATTTTGAGAATCCCAATCATTTGAAGTTTGTTCATTTCCACCCACAAATGAAACCGTTGCTCTCTTTTGCTCTGTCCATTCTCCCAGTACGTACCCATCTCCACTCCTTTTAAGCCAAGTAACGCGGCATGCCCTGCCAAATCTAACTTGTCACGGTCCTGCAGAAAACTGCTCACTCCTCTGGGATCATCCCGGAACATTAGACCATCTTTAACAGTGGAAAGCTATTGGTGCTGCTGAGGATGGTTTCAGTTAACTGTCCGGGGGCCTGACTCAGAAGGAAGAGAGGCCGTTAGAAATGGAAACGGGGAGATGAATAAATGAATGTGGAAAGGGAAGGGAGCAATGGCTAGAAACTGGAAGAACAGAGAAGCTTGGATAAGTGTAACGATGTGTCATTTCACATGGATAGCCGAGTTAATAATAAAAAGGAGCTAACAGTTATGTCGATGCAGTATCGTTAATTCATTTTGAACATTCCCTAGGTAGGATTGCAGACTATGGTTCATTTGAAAAGAACTGAGAAGCAAAACTTGAGCGTTTTGTTTTAAAAGCCATCACTAAAAAGATATTGGGACGTTTTCTTTAAAGATACTTTCGAGACCATAAGAAATAGAAACTGGCCTCGGGGCTGTTCAGCCCTTTGAGGCTGCTCCCCCATTGAACAGCTTCAGGGCTGATCCAACATCCCTCATGTCCACTTTCCTTGTAGTCCTTGACTCCCCAGCTGCTCAAGAATCTATCGATCTATCAGTCTTAACTATAGACAAGGACTCCATCCCCACATCTCTCTATGGCAAGGAGTTCCAACAACACACTGCCCTCCGAGACAAGAAATTCCTCCACACCTCAGTCTTATATTGACACCCCTTTATTCCGAGACTGTGCCCTCTGGTCCTCGAGTCTCCCCTGAGGGGAAATATCCTCTCAGCATTGACCCTGTCAAGCCCCTTACGAATCTATTGAGAGCATCTCTCATCCTCCGAAGCCCCAGTGAGTAGAGTCCCAACCTGTTTAGCCTTTGCTCATAAAACAATCCCTCCACACCTGGGATTATTCTAGTGAACCACCTCTGAACTTTCTCCTTAAACATGGAGACCAAAAACTGTTCCAGTACTCCAGGTGTAATCTCGACAGTACCTTGTACATTTGCAATATGACTTCCGTACTCTTATACGCCAACCCCCTTGAAATGAAGGGCCAACATTCGATGAGCCTTCCTGATGACCGGCTGTGTGCTAGCTTCCTCTGTTTCCTGGTCAAATACCCTCAAGTCCCTTTGTGTTGCGACTTTCTGCTTTTTCTCTCCCATTAAATGATGCGCTTGCCCTTTTGTTCTCCCTTCCAAAATGAACAACTTCACATTTTCTTAAATTATACTCCATTTGCCAACAGTAAATTGTTTGCATCCACTTCAAAACTTGCCTTTCCACCTATTTTTGTGTCATCTGCAAGTTTGGCCACAGAGACTTCCTTCCCCCAAGTCATCAATATTTACAGTCCTGGCACTGACCCCTGTGCAACCTCACTGGTTCCACGTCGCCAACCTGAAAAAGGAACCTCTTATCCCCATTCCCTGTTTCCTGCCCACTTCCCAATTCTCTATCCATGCTAATATACTACCTCCAACACCATAGACTAATCTTATGACTTAACCTTGTCTAATGGCTCCTTTGAAGTCACCTCGCTTAAACAAATTGTTTGGACTTGTTTATTGGAAATCATACGCCTGGGTTAATGGCAATGTTTTGGATATTGTTTGAGGTATGACCTGAACTGTGTTTGAATGATAACTTGTGTTCAGTGACTCCTGTGTACATAGAGTCATAGAGATGTACAGCACGGAAACAGACCCTTCGGTCCAACCCGGCTATGCTGACCAGATATCCCAACCCAATCTAATCCCACCTTCCAGCACCTGGCCCATATCCCTCCAAACCCTTCCTATTCATATACCTATCAAAATGCCTTTTAAATGTTGCAATTGTACCAGCCTCCACCATATCCTCTGGCAGCTCATTCCATACACGTACCACCCTCTGTGTGAAAAAGTTGCCCCTTAGGTCTCTTTTATATCTTTCCCCTCTCACCCTAAACCTATGCCCTCTAGTTCTGGACTCCCCCACCCCAGGGAAAAGACTTTGTCTATTTATCCTATCCATGCCCCTCAAAATTTTGTAAACCTCTATAAGGTCACCCCTCAGCCTCCGACGCTCCAGGGAAAACAGCCCCAGCCTGTTCAGCCTCTCCCTGTAGCTCAGATCCTCCAAACCTGGCAACATCCTTGTAAATCTTTTCTGAACCCTTTCAAGTTTTACAACATCTTTCTGATAGGAAGGAGACCAGAATTGCACACAATATCCCAATAGTGGCCTAACCAATGTCCTGTACAGCCGCAACATGACCTCCCACCTCCTGTACTCAATACTCTGACCAATAAAGGAAAGCATACCAAACGCCTTCTTCACTATCCTATCTACCTGCGATTCCACTTTCAAGGAGCTATGAACCTGCACTCCAAGGTCTCTTTGTTCAGCAACACTCCCTAGGACCTTACCATTAAGTGTATACGTCCTGCTCTGATTTGCCTTTCCAAAATGAAAGCATCCTTACATTTATCTGAATTGCATGTGTCAGGATGGAGACTTATAGTCATATTGAACTTTTCATATCTTCAGCACTTTTCTCTTCAAGAACAAAGGAATTGGCCAAAGGAATTTTATTTTCAAAGGTGATCGCTGAGGAAATATTCTTTATTTTTCTTTAATCGGGGCGCGTTTGAAAGAATTACACTCCAATTAAATCGTTGGGCGATCTCTCTCCGTAGATGCTAACAGAGCTGCTGAGTGTCTCCAGCAGTTTTTGTTTCAATACAGTTGGGAACTAAGCAAGGCCTTTACAGTTGGAAAGGGACTAGTGGGAGTGATGGGATTACAGAGAGAGAGAAAATGAACTCTTCCAACATCACTTGAAACAATAGATAGTGCCTGAATGTATATCAGAGTCATTCCCAAAATGTAGCTCCAGCACAATGATGTTTCTGTTTACATGGTTTAAAAGCAAGACAGAGAAAAGGATAATAGAGGAGTTGGGGGTCATAATAGTGTTTAAAGACACAAACACAGCTTTGAGGGGAATTCTATGCTTGAAAGAGCATCCAATGTGGCCAGGCAGGTTGAACTGAAGAGTAGATATGTGACAATGAGCCTCCTGAATGTATAACGGGAGACAGCAGGGCAGGTATTCAGCATGTTGCTGAGAAGTGTTGAAACAATAGGGCAGTAACATTGTATTTGGGAGTGGACGGTGCCCCAGTTCAAATCTCCCGATATTTTTACTTAGCATCTGTCTGAGTTCCTTCCCATGCTAGGCAGTTTTATTTATAATGAATGGAATGCCTCAAAAATAGATGGTGACCATGTTTGAGAGTGATGAAGAGGTCATCTGCCAAGTATGGGACAGTTGGTGGGGAGCAGCATGGACACAAGTTGGCACTTCCATATGTTGGAGCTATTCCTCACCCACAGTCATAAAGTCATAGAGCCGTACAGCACAGAAACACACCCTTCAGTCCAACCCGCCCAGGCCAACCAGATATCCCAACCTAATCTAGTCCCACCTGCCAGCACCCGGCCCATATCCCTCCAAACCCTTCCTATTCATATACCCATCCAAATGCCTCTTAAATGTTGCAATTGCACCAGCCTCCACCACTTCCTCTGGCAGCCCATTCCATACACGTACCACCCTCTGTGTGAAAAAGTTGCCCCTTAGGTTCGTTTTAAATCTTTCCCCTCTCACCCTAAACCTATGCCCTCTAGTTCTGGACTCGCCTAGCCAAGGGAAAAGATCTTGTCTATTTATCCTATTCATGCCCCTCATGATTTTATAAACCTCTATAAGGTCACCCTTCAGCCTCTGATGCTCCAGGGAAAACAGCCCCAGCCTGTTCAGCCTCTCCCTATAGCTCAGATCCTCCAACCCTGGCAACATCCGTGTAAATCTTTTCTGAACCCTTTCAAGTTTCACAACATCTTTTCATGCATATATTTAACAAAGCCACTCACCTTATAGATTAACAATCAAACATATATTCACTCTTCAGCTGCTGCCTTATGTATTTATAGCATCTAATGAGATCTATATTCAATGTTTCACCTTACAGATTTACCACCAATGGAGCAATTATCCCCTTAGCTAACCACTCACTCAGAACTTGTATGGAGCCTTTTGAAAAAAATGACCACAGGATGATTTTCTTTCAAGTCTTCTGTTCAAAGCAGGATATATTCTCACAAGGTGAAAGAGATTCTGATATTGGAGATAGTTAAGAGGTTGCTCTGATGTCTCTTTGAAGGCTGCACTTAATGAGGAGATTTATTTGCTAGTCCCAGTAGTCTGTATACCTTCCTGCTTGATGCGGTCAGAGACAGGGATCCTTTCCCTTTCTGACTGTACACAGTGGGGGATAACACATGGAACGACACAGATTCATGTATTCATCCCTGATCTGAAAACACACACCACCAAGGTGGCAGACTGTGTCTCAACTCTGCTTAATTTCCTTTTCCCGTTAATAAAATTGGCTGAGGATTAGAAAGGCTGGCTAACTTATTGCTTATTGCTAATCGCGGGGTTTTCGAAACAGAACCAGATCTATTCAGTCTATCTAGGCCACTCAGTCTACCTCCACCTGCCCATTTAGCCGTCCTCACCGGCTAGCATCTAATTGTTTGTCGTAGCCCTTGTCTTAAATCTCCATAACGCACTGACTAGAACTCATTGGAGAATTATTTCCAGTTCTGGGCACCAGCCATGAGGAAGAGTGTCCATGCCTCTGGGATGGTACAGATGAGATTTCATAGAATGATTGTATTAAATAGCGGAGGAGTTGAATGAGCACCTCCTTCTGTTGTTCCCATGAATGGTGTTAAAGCAGAGGCACTGACGTTGGATGGAGAGAACGAAGAAAGTTTTACAAAGAGGAGGCAGCGCCCTAGTGGTATTCCCGCTGGACTGTTGACCCAGACACCCAATTAATGCTCTGGGGACCCAGATTAAAATCCTGCCATGGCAGATAGTGGAATTTGAATTCAATAAAATGGGGAACTAAGAGTCTACAGTGTCGATTATTGGGAAAAAACACCCAACAGGTTCACTAATGCTCTTTAGGGAAGGAAGCTACCATCCTTACCTAGTCTGACTCCAGACCCACAGCAATACACTTGACTTCTGCCTGGCCAACTAGGGATGGGCAATAAATCCTGGGCTTAGTCAGCGATGCCCTCATCCCATGAATGAATTAAAAAACAACTCAGAGCACAGAAGGTAGAGATGAAATTTAACAAAGATTATTGAAACCTAACTAAAATCCAAAAGAATTGCAGATGCTGTAAATCAGAAACGAAAGCAGAAACCGCTGGAAAAGCTCAGCAGGTCTGCCAGCATCTGCGGAGAGAAATCAGAGTTAACCTTTCAGCTCGAGTGACCATCGCTCAGGACGGGTCTGAGGAAGGCTCACTCGATCCGAAACATTAATGCTGATCTCTCCCGACAAATGCTGCCAGTTCTGCTGAGCTCTTCCAGTGATTTCTGTTTTTCTCTAAACCTAGCAACGGTTTCAAAGTAACTAGGGAGGCCGCTGGCTGAGGGGTCAGTCAGGAGAGGAAGCATGATTATTCTCATTCTGGATTAGTGGTGCTGGAAGAGCACAGCAGTTCAGGCAGCATCCAACGAGCAGCGAAATCGACGTTTCGGGCAAAAGCCCTTCATCAGGAATAAAGGCAGTGAGCCTGAAGCGTGGAGAGATAAGCTAGAGGAGGGTGGGGGTGGGGAGAGAGTAGCATAGAGTACAATGGGTGAGTGGGGGAGGAGATGAAGGTGATAGGTCAAGGAGGAGAGGGTGGAGTGGATAGGTGGAAAAGGAGATAGGCAGGTAGGACAAGTCCAGACAAGTCATGGGGACAATTACTGAGCTGGAAGTTTAGAACTAGGGTGAGGTGGGGGAAGGGGAAATGAGGAAACTGTTGAAGTCCACATTGATGCCCTGGGGTTGAAGTGTTCCGAGGCGGAAGATGAGGCGTTCTTCCTCCAGGCGTCTGGTGGTGAGGGAGCAGCGGTGAAGGAGGCCCAGGACCTCCATGTCCTCGGCAGAGTGGGAGGGGAAGTTGAAATGTTGGGCCACGGGGTGGTGTGGTTGATTGGTGCGGGTGTCTCGGAGATGTTCCCTAAAGCGCTCTGCTAGGAGGCGTCCAGTCTCCCCAATGTAGAGGAGACCACATCGGGAGCAATGGATACAATAAATGATATTAGTGGATGTGCAAGTAAAACTTTGATGGATGTGGAAGGCTCCTTTAGGGCCTTGGATAGAGGTGAGGGAGGAGGTGTGGGCACAGGTTTTACAGTTCCTGCGGTGGCAGGGGAAAGTGCCAGGATTGGAGAGTGGGTTGTTTGGGGGCGTGGACCTGACGAGTTATTCACGGAGGGAACGGTCTTTGCGGAAGGCGGAAAGGGGTGGGGAGGGAAATATATCCCTGGTGGTGGGGTCTGTTTGGAGGTGGCGGAAATGTCGGCGGATGATTTGGTTGATGCGAAGGTTTGTAGGGTGGAAGGTGAGCACCAGGGGCGTTCTGTCCTTGTTACGGTTGGAGGGGTGGGGTCTGAGGGCGGAGGTGCGGGATGTGGACGAGATGCGTTGGAGGGCATCTTTAACCACGTGGGAAGGGAAATTGCGGTCTCTAAAGAAGGAGGCCATCTTGGGAGTTCTGTGGGGGAACTGGTCCTCCTGGGAGCAGATCCGGCGGAGGCAGAGGAATTGGGAATACGGGACGGCATTTTTGCAAGAGGTACGGTGGGAAGAGGTGTAATCCAGATAGCTATGGGAGTCGGTGGGTTTGTAAAAAATGTCAGTGTCAAGTCGGTCGTCATTAATGGAGATTGAGAGGTCCAGGAAGGGGAGGGAGGTGTCAGAGATGGTCCAGGTAAATTTAAGGTCAGGGTGGAATGTGTTGGTGTAGGGAAGATCAGGAGGTATATTATGCTCTGGCAAGAACTCTCTATGGACAATTAGAGAAATCATCATAGTAAAGGTGTAGGAGAACAGAGCAGGGAGTGGGATAAATTAGTCAAAACAGCAAAAGGGTGTGGGCCAAATGACCTCTGTTGGTATTGTCTCATCCTACCAATGCAAGATTCTGGTGTCCTCCCTCACCCCAATTCCATTTCAGGGTTTACTCCCGATGTTCCTCTCCTCGTGTGAAGATGAACTGATAGCTGTCCATTCCCCTTGAAGTCCCTTGCCATTCCTGTAATCACCTTGAAAACTTGGCTCTGAATGGGAAGGGTGTATGCTATATAAGCTCTGTCTAGTTGTACTATATTTAGAGCAACCAGACATTAAATGGGAGCTGATCAATACTGGCCATAAATCTTAGTCAACATCATGGTCTTGCAGAGACAGATAGAGCAGGAAGACTCCCTTTGGCTCCACAGATCTATGAGCGGGGGAGGGGGGATCATTTGATACCTCACCTTCGTTCAGGCACTGAATTGGCCATCTCATATACAAGGACCTATTTACAAATGGGTTCAGTATATACATCAGGCTGTGATGACTGAGCTGCAAGGGAAGACCTATTTGACATCAGCGACTCTCCGCTTCCCTCAGAGACCAGTAAACCATCACCCTCCAATCTTTCGGCCATTTTGGGACTTTCACAAGCTCAGTCACCATGACGATGGTCAGCTTCTGATTACAGGTCACGTGTGTCTGTGGAAACACATACAGTTTAACCTGGTCTCCATCTGTCATGTGCAGTGGCAACCAGCTGCCTCACATTTGGGCTCTGCTGACGCCTCAGCTAAAAATGTAATCATACCGACCTGTAAATAGGAATGATTACTCTGTTTTTCGGTATGCAAACAAACGGAATGTTTACATATGTATGGCATGTCCAGTTGCACAGATCATCAAAGTATTTTATGAATAAAGTATATTTTTGAAATAAAAAAAACCCCAGCTGCCTCACGTTCATTGGACACGCCATGATGTAAATCACAAGTCCCATCAAAACCCAATTTCTGGACGTGCGCTGGTCAAACTGCCCCCTTTTTCTCTGCCCCTTTGTTCTGACTTTGACCTGATTTCCTCCCTTTGTCCTAATCTGTTCCTTTGACCTGGCGGTGATCTTCTGACGTGACCCTTTATCCCAGCAGTGTGACAGGAAGGATAAGGCTGAAGCAATCTTCAGCCAGAAGCATCGAGTGGACGATCCATCATGGCCTCCTCCACTGGTGCCCAACTTCACAGATACCAGTCTTCAGCCAGTTCGATTCACTCCACGGGATATCAAGAAATGGCTGGAGACACAAGATATTACAAAGGCTATGGGCCCTGATGACTTTCCAACAATAGTACTGAAGACTTGTGCTCCAGAACTGGCCGATCCCCCTAGCCAGACTTAGGGAAAGGAACTGCCATCCATACCTGATCTGGCCTACATGTGACTGCAGCCCCACAGCAATAAGACTGACTCTTAATTACCCTCTGGGCAAATTGGGATAGGTAATGACTGCTAGCCTGGCCAGCAATGCCCGCATCCTGTGAATGAATTTAAAATGAAACCACAGAGATAGTTAGACCGGGATACAGGGAGGGAGATAAACTGGGATGTGGACTGAGTTGCATGCCTCCCGGTCGTGGGTTACTTGTGAAGGTATTTTGAAATAATGCAGTGTTTATTATTGTTCGGTCTCTTATAAATAACCTTATTTCCCCACCAGCCCCCTTTAACGTAGGGCCTGCTTTATCAAGATTTATCTTTTTTTATCCAGTTTTTTAAGATGCCTTATAAATCAGATTGCTTTCTGCCTTTTGAAAACACAAAGGGGGAATATGTTTCTCTCTGTTGGGTTTCCAGTCGGGAGTGCCTGTGTGTGTGATGTTATTCCTGAAGGGATTGAGGAGGAAAGACTTATGTCTGGCAGCTTTTGATTGCCTCTGGTGTGGCTGTAGATGGCCAGGGTGGTTCCTGATTTAAGCTCAGACTCTCCCTTAAGACTCGTCCTTTGTGGGAATTACCAGTAGGGAGACTGGAACAGGGGGCGGTGGATGTGATTGTCCAAGGTGGCAGCCTGGCCTGGACTCATGAGGAAGATCAGAGGCCAGGTCCCAGCAGGGGGCAGTCTATCCAACTATCCAGGACTGAGCTGGAGGGGTCCCAGCAGGGGGCAGTCTGTACAACACTGAGCTGGAGGGGTCCCAGCAGGGGGCAGTGTGTACAACACTGAGCTGGAGGGGTCCCAGCAGGGGGCAGTGTGTACAACACCAAGCTGGAGGGATCCCAGCAGGGGGCAGTGTGTACAACACTGAGCTGGAGGGGTCCCAGCAGGGGGCAGTCTGTACAACACCGAGCTGGAGGGGTCCCAGCAGGGGGCAGTGTGTACAACACTGAGCTGGAGGGGTCCCAGCAGGGGGCAGTGTGTACAACACTGAGCTGGAGGGATCCCAGCAGGGGGCAGTGTGTACAACACCGAGCTGGAGGGATCCCAGCAGGGGGCAGTGTGTACAACACTGAGCTGGAGGGATCCCAGCAGGGGGCAGTGTGTACAACACTGAGCTGGAGGGGTCCCAGCAGGGGGCAGTGTGTACAACACTGAGCTGGAGGGGTCCCAGCAGGGGGCAGTGTGTACAACACTGAGCTGGAGGGATCCCAGCAGGGGGCAGTGTGTACAACACTGAGCTGGAGGGATCCCAGCAGGGGGCAGTGTGTACAACACCGAGCTGGAGGGATCCCAGCAGGGGGCAGTGTGTACAACACTGAGCTGGAGGGATCCCAGCAGGGGGCAGTGTGTACAACACTGAGCTGGAGGGGTCCCAGCAGGGGGCAGTGTGTACAACACTGAGCTGGAGGGGTCCCAGCAGGGTGAATTGGGGAATGCAGTGAAGCGAGGTGCCGAAGGGTCACTGGGGGATAACGTTGTGCCAGTGTGGAGTAGGAGATGGGTGTTTCCCCTTCACAGGACCCTGCTGCCCTCTGTCCCTCCCTCCCTCTCCTGTGTATTTCCTTTCCTCTCTCTGTCAGTGTCTGTCTCTCTCCCTCTGTCGCTGTGTGTTTCTCTCTCTGTCTGTCTATCTGTCTCCCTCTGTCTGTGTATGTGCCTGTCTCTCCCTCTGTCTGTCTGTGTGTGTGTGTCTCTCCCTCTGTGTTGATTAGATTTGATTACTTACAGCGTAGAAACAGGCCCTTCGGCCCAACAAGTCCACACCGCCCCGCCGAAGCGCAACCCACCCATACCCCTACATTTACTCCTTACCTAACACTACAGGCAATTTAGCATGGCCAATTCACCTGACCTGCATATCTTTGGACTGTGGGAGGAAACCGGAGCACCCGGAGGAAACCCACACAGACACGGGGAGAACGTGCAAACTCCACACAGTCAGTCGCCTGAGGCGGGAATTGAACCTGGGTCTCTGGCGCTGTGAGGCAGCAGTGCTAACCACTGCGCCACCGCTCTGTCTGTCTATCTGTCTGTCTCTCCGTGTGTGTGTGTGTGTGTGTGTGTGTGTGTGTGTGTGTCTCTCCTTCTGTCTGTCTGTGTATGTGCCTGTCTCTCCCTCTGTCTGACTGTGTGTGTGTGTGCGTGTGTGTGTGTCTCTCCTTCTGTATGTCTGTGTATGTGCCTGTCTCTCCCTCTGTCTGACTGTGTGTGTGTCTCTCCTTCTGTCTGTCTGGGTGTGTGTCTGTCTCTCCCTCTGTCTGTGTGTGTGCCTGTCTCTCCCTCTATCTGTCTGTGTGTGTGTCTCTCTCCCTCTGTCTGTCTGTGCATGTGTCTGTCTCGCCCTCTGTCTGTGTGTGTGTGTCTCCCTCTGTCTGTCTGGGTGTGTGCCTGTCTCTCCCTCTGTGTGTGTGTGTCTCCTTCTGTCTGTCTGTGCATGTGTCTGTCTCTCCCTCTGTCTATCTGTGTGTGTGCCTGTCTCTCCCTCTGTCTGTCTGTGTGTGTGTCTGTCTCACCCTGTGTGTGTGTGTGTGTGTTTGTGTGTGTGTGTCTCCTTCTGTCTGTCTATGTGCCTGTCTCTCCCTCTGTCTGACTCTGTGTGTATCTCTCTCTCCTGTCTGTCTGTGTATGTGTCTGTCTCTCCCTCTGTCTGTGTGTGTGTCTATCTCTCCCTCTGTCTGTCTGTGTATGTGTCTGCCTCTCCCTCTGTCTGTGTGTGTCTGTCTGTCTGTCTCTCCCTCTGTCTGTGTGTGTGTCTGTCTGTCTCTCCCTCTGTCTGTGTGTGTTTGTGTGTCTCTCTCTCCTGGCTGTCTGTGCATGTGTCTGTCTCTCCCTCTGTCTGTCTGTGTGTGTGCCTGTCTCTCCCTCTGTCTGTCTGTGTGTGTGTCTGTCTCTCCCTCTGACTGTGTGTGTGTGTGTGCCTGTCAGTCCCTCTGTCTGTCTGTGTGCGTGTCTATCTCTCCCTCTGTCTGTCTGTGTGTCTGTCTCTCCCTCTGTGTGTGTGTGTGTGTCTGCCTGTCTCTCCCTGTGTCTGACTGTGTGTGTGTATATATGTGTGTGCCTGCCTCTCCCTCTGTCTGTATGTGTGTGTGTCTCTCCCTCTCTCTGTGTGTGTGTCTATCTCTCCCTCTGTCTGTCTGTGTATGTGTCTGTCTCTCCCTCTGTGTGTGTATGTGCCTGTTCTCCCTCTGTGTGTGTGTGTGTGTGTGTGTCTGTCTCTCCCTCTGAATGTGTGTGTGTGCCTGTCTCTCCCTCTGTCTGTCTGTGTGTGTGTCTATCTCTCCCTCTGTCTGTCTGTGTGCCTGTCTCACCCTTTGTCTGTGTGTGTGTGTGTGTCTCCTTCTGTCTGTCTGTGCATGTGTCTGTCTCTCCCTCTGTGTGTGTGTGTCTCCTTCTGTCTGTCTGTATGTGTGTGTGTCTCTCCCTCTGTGTGTGTGTGTGCCTGTCTCTCCCTCTGTCTGTCTGTGTGCCTGTCTCTCCATCTGTCTATATGTGTGTGTGTCTCTCCCTCTGTCTGTGTGTGTGTCTGTCTCTCCCTCTGTCTGCCTGTGTGTGTGTCTATCTCTCCCTCTGTCTGTCTGTGTGCCTGTCTCTCCCTCTGTCTGTATGTGTGTGTGTCTCTCCCTCTGTGTGTGTGTGTGTCTGTCTGTCTGTCTGTCTCACCCTCTGTGTGTGTGTGTGTGTGTGTCTCTCCCTCTGCCTGTCTGTGTGTGTGCCTGTCTCTCCCTCTGTGTGTGTGTGTCTCTCCCTCTGTCTCTGTGTGTGTGTGTCTCTCCCTCTGTCTGACTGTGTGTGTGTGTGCCTGTCTCTCCCTTTGTGTGTGTGTGTGTCTCCCTCTGCCTGTCTGTGTGTGTGCCTGTCTCTCCCTCTGTGTGTGTGTGTGTCTCCTTCTGTCTGTCAGTATGTGTGTGTGTCTCTCCCTCTGTGTGTGTGTGTGTGTGCCTGTCTCTCCCTCTGTCTGTCTGTGTGTGTGTGCCTGTCTCTCCCTCTGTCTGTCTGTGTGCCTGTCTCTCCCTCTGTCTGTATGTGTGTGTGTCTCTCCCTCTGTCTGTGTGTGTGTGCGTGTCTGTCTGTCTCTCCCTCTGTCTGTGTGTGTGTGTGTGTGTGTCTCTCCCTCTGCCTGTCTGTGTGTGTGCCTGTCTCTCCCTCTGTGTGTGTGTGTCTCTCCCTCTGTCTCTGTGTGTGTGTGTCTCTCCCTCTGTCTGACTGTGTGTGTGTGTGTGTGTGTGTGTGCCTGTCTCTCCCTCTGTCTGACTGTGTATGTGTGTGTGTGTGCCTGTGTCTCCCTTTGTGTGTGTGTGTGTATGTCTCCCTCTGCATGTCTGTGTGTGTGCCTGTCTCTCCCTCTGTGTGTGTGTGTGTCTCCTTCTGTCTGTCTGTATGTGGGTGTGTGTCTCTCCCTCTGTGTGTGTGTGTGTGCCTGTCTCTCCCTCTGTCTGTCTGTCTGTGTGTCTATCTCTCCCTCTGTCTGTCTGTGTGCCTGTTTCTCCCTCTGTCTGTATGTGTGTGTGTCTCTCCCTCTGTGTGTGTGTGTGTCTGTCTGTCTGTCTCTCCCTCTGTCTGTCTGTGTGTGTCTCTCCCTCTGTCTGTGTGTGTGTGTGTGCCTGTCTCTCCGTCTGTGTGTGTCTCTCTCCCTCTGTCTCTGTGTGTGCCTGTCTCTCCCTCTGTCTGACTGTGTGTGTGTGTGTGCCTGTCTCTCCCTCTGTGTGTGTGTGTCTCCCTCTGCCTGTCTGTGTGTGTGCCTGTCTCTCCCTCTGTCTCTGTGTGTGTGTCTCTCCCTCTGTCTGTCTGTGTGTCTGTCTCCTTCTGTCTGTCCGTGCATGTGTCTGTCTCTCCCTCTGTGTGTGTGTGTGTGCCTGTCTCTCCCTCTGTCTGACTGTGTGTGTGTGTGCCTGTCTCTCCCTCTGTCTGATTGTGTGTGTGTGTGTCTCTCCCTCTGTCTGTGTGTGTGTGTCTGTGTGTGTGCCTGTCTCTCCCTGTGTGTGTGTGTGTGTGTGTGTCTCCCTCTGCCTGTCTGTGTGTGTGCCTGTCTCTCCCTCTGTCTGTGTGTGTGTGTCTGTGTGTGTGCCTGTCTCTCCCTGTGTGTGTGTGTGTGTGTGTGTGTGTCTCCCTCTGCCTGTCTGTGTGTGTGCCTGTCTCTCCCTCTGTCTGTGTGTGAACGGCTAGTCCAGTTCTGGCTGTGATGGGACAGGGAGGGGGAGCTGTGGCTGTTGACAGTCCAGCTCCGATATGAGAGAGGAGGAGGAGCAGGAGGAGGTGGGCTGTGATGCTGGGGCATTGCACCGAGAGGACGTCCTGAACACACACTGACAGAGAGACAGCGCGGGAGGGGTGCTGCTGGCTGTATGAATGAGGAGCTGGGAGGGGGTTTTTGTGAATGGGAGTTGCTGCTTCTGAGCGGGAAGGGGGTAAATGTGGAAGAGCTGCCTCGCTGGGTCGCCAGTCTCCAGCTGGACGCTGTGTGTGTGTGTGGAGCTGTCTCTGAGCAATGTCTGCTGCTGGGAGCTCTCTGTCTCTCCCTGAGCACAGCATCCTCTCCCTCCCCAAGCGGTCACCCTGCCCCTTCCTCACACTCACACCAACGCTGGGGCTGAGTTTGGACTCGCTGTGAACCATCAGTGGGAAGAAGGCTTCCTGCCGAGGGATGGATCGGTCAGACAGTGAGGAATCTGCCTACCACCGCAGCCCATCCCTGGACAGTAAGGAAAACCCGCCAGCACACGGTACCTTCCGGCGTTACAGCAGTTTGTACCGGGCTACCACCTCCTCCTTCTATGGGCTACACTCCAACCCAGGACCTCAAGCCAGCAAGGCAGAGTACACCTCGTCAAAGGGCAGCAAGTATGTGGTGTTTTACCTGGACCTCTCCTTTATTTTTCTCCTAGAGCTGAAAAGGTGTAACGTGACACAAAACTGCTGTCAGTGTCTCAAGTATCTCATGTTCATCTTCAACCTCCTGTTTTGGGTAAGTGCTCCTTCACTCTGTCTCTGTGTGTGTGTGCTTTCAAATACCCCCCTCCTGCCCCTTCTAGTCTCTGCACTTCACTCCATGTGACCCCCCACCCCCACCCTATTCAATCCAGGTCAGCATTATCCTGTTTAACCCGAGTCCTTGCCCCAAGTGCCCACAGGGGGATCTGCCCTTCCTCAAACTCCACACCAGGTTAGACGGTTGGAGATCTCCCCTGCCCAGTTCAGCTCCCACCAAACTCTCCCAAAAAAAACCCACCAGCCTGAGCAACTCACCGCTCCATACTTCCCAATGTCCACCCAGCACCAGAGCACCGTGCTAACAGACTGGCAAGGGGTGCCAGTAGTGCCGAAGCTGGTAAAGACACTGTCCAGCTGTTCCTGGCAGAGGGAGGTGGCTTCAGTGGGCACACAGACAGCTGAATGGTTCGGAAACAGGCCAGCGGTGAGGAATATTCCCTGGATAACACCTTAGAAAGGAACAGGCACTTATCACGAGGTTGCCAAATTCCCAGAGAGCTGTCCAGTTAGTGAACTGAAAACACTAACTGAACAACTCAGTGGCAGAGGGCACGCTAATATCATTGAACCGGAGCAGGACACATCCCAGATACTTGTCTGTAAATGGAGAAGGGTTGAAAATGACCTAGTGCCCATACCCTCCCCCATATTGCCCCCCCCCCATATTTCCCAATCCCCACCCCTCCTCTCCCCCCAAAGTTCCCTCCTCCCCTCCCCATCCTTCGCATTCTTCCTCACCTGCCCCACATATCCCACTCCCCTCATCCACCTTTCTCCATCCCCTCCCCCACCTTCCCTCTTCCCTCCCCCACATTCCCATCACTCTCATTGCCCTTCCACCTTGCCCCTTCTCACCTCACATGCCCCTCAACATCTCCCCACATTCCCCCCAACCCCCACCTCACATTCCCCCCAACATTTGCCCCCACATTCGTCCCCACCACATTCGCCACCCCCCACACATTTCCCCCTGACATTCCCCCCACATTCCCCTCCCCCACATTCCCCCCCCCACATCCCCTCTCACATTCCCCTCCCACATTACCCTACCACATTCCCCTCCCACATTGCCCTACCACATTCCCCCCCACACCCCCACACCCACCCACATTCCACACCACATTCCCCCTCACACACCTGCCTATTCCCTCCCACACTCCCTCCCACATTTTCCCTCACATTCCCCCCACATTCCCCACCAACATTCTCCCTCCCCACATTCCCTCCCAAATCCCCCCAAACATTGCCCCCCACATCCCCCACACCCCCTTCACATTCACCCCCACGATCCCCCTCACATTCACACCCCTACATTCCCTCCCCACATTCACCCCCATGTTCCCCCCCACATTCCCCCCCCATTCCCCATCAACATTCTCCCTCCCCACATTCCCCCCCCACAAATCCCTCCAAACTTTCTCCCCCACATCCCCCCACACCCCTTCACATTCACCCCCACGATCCCCCCCCCACATTCACACCACCACATTCCCCTCCCCCCACGTTCCATCCCATTCCCTCCTAATTCGCCCCCACATGCCCCCCCATTCTCTCCCACACTCCCTCCCACATTCCCCCCACACTCCCTCCCACATTTTCCCCACATCCCCCCCCACAATCCCTCCATTCCATCCCACACTCCCCCCCGCATTACCCCACCACATTCTCCCCACATTTCCCCCATTCCCCCCACATTTCCCCCCACATTCCCCCACACATTCCACCCCACACTTCCCCCCACATTCCCCCCACATTCCCTCCCCACATTCTCCCTAAATCCCTCCCCACATTCCCCCCACATCGCCCCACCACATTTCCCCTATACCCCCACATTCCTCCCGAAATTCCCCCCTCACTCCCCCCTCATTCCCCCACGTTCCTCCCCACATTCCCTCCCCACATTCCCCCCACACAACCCCCACATTGCCCCACCACATTCCCCCATCTCCCCACATTCCCCCACCACATTCCCTCCCCACATTCCCTCCCCACATTACCCCCACATTGCCCCCCCCACATTCACCCCCCCCACATATCCCCCCACATTCCCCACACACAACCCCACATTCTCCCCACATTACCCCACCACATTCCCACATCCCCCCCCACGTTTCCCCCAAACATTCCCCCCACATTCCTCCCCCCACATTCCCTCCCCACACTACCCCCACATTTCCCCCCACATTCCCCATCCACATTCCCCCCACATCCCCCCCCACATTCCCCCCCCACATTCCCCCCCACACTCCCCCTCACATTCCCCCCACATTCACCCCCCACATTTCCCCCATTCCCTCCCACATTCCCCCCTCCCACATTCGCCCCCACATTCACCCCACATTCCCCCCCTACATTCTCCCCCGCATCCCCCCACACATCCACCCACATTCCCCTCCACATTCCCCTCCACATTCCCCTTCACATTCCCCTTCACATACCGCCTCATATTCCCTCCTCCACATTTGCCACCCACATACCCCTCCCCCCACATTCCATCCCATTCCCTTCCACATTCGCCCCCACATTCCCCCCATTCCCTACCACACTCCCTCCTACATTCCCCCCATTATCCCTCCCACATTTTCCCCACATCCCCCCCCACATTCCCCCCATTCCATCCCACACTCCCCCCCGCATTGCCCCACCACATTCTCCCCACATTTCCCCCATTCCCCCCCACATTCCCCCAACCTCCCATATCCCTCCCACATTCCCCCCACATTCCCCCCATATTCCCCACCACATTCCCCTCAACATTCCCTTCCCCACATTCGCCCATTCCCTCCCACATTCCTGCCCCATTCCCCCCACATTCCCCCCACATTCTGCCCCCACATCCCCCACATTGCCCCCCACATTCCCCCCCCCCACACATTCCTCCCCCACATTCCCCCCACGTAGCCCCCACATTCCCCCCACATTCCCCCCCACTTCCCCCCACATTTCCTCCCCACATTCCCCCCAACATTCCCCCACCCACATTCCCCCCTACATTCCTCCCCACACTCCCCTCCCCCACAATCCACCCCGCACATTCCCCCCCATCTCCCCCACATTTCCCCTCACATTCCCTCCCCCTCCCACATTCCTCCCCCCACATTCTCCCCCACATTCCCTTCCACAATCACCCCACATTCACCCCCCACATTCCCCACACATTCCCCTCACATTCCCCCCCACATTACGCCCACATTCCCCCCTCACATTCCCACCCACATTCCCTCCCACACTCCCTCCCACATTCCCTGCCACATTCCCTCCCACATTTCCCCCCACATCCCCCCCCACATTCGCCCCCCACATTCGGCCCCCACATTCCCCCCAATTCCCTCCCACACTCCCACATTCGCAGCCACATTTCCCCCATTCCCTCCCACATTCACCACCCACATTCCCCCCTCCCACATTTTCCCCCATTCCCTCCCACATTCGCCCCCACATCCATCCACATTGCCCTACCACATTCCTCCCCATCCCCCCACACATCCACCCACATTCCCCTCCACATTCCCCTTCACATTCCGTCTCACATTCCCTCCTCCACATTCGCCACCCACATTCCCCTCCGCCCACGTTGCATCCCATTCCCTCCCACATTCGCCCCCCTATTCCCCCCATTCCCTACCACACTCCCTCCCACATTCGCCCCATACTCCCTCCCACATTTTCCCCACATCCCCCCCTCAATCCCCCCCACATTTCCCCCATTCCCCCCACATTTCCCCCCACATTCCCCCAACCCCCCTATATCCCTCCGACATTCCCTCTCCACATTCCCCCCCCCACATTCCCCCCAAATTCCCCCCCACATTCCCCTCAAAATTCCCTTCCCCACATTCCCCCATTCCCTCCCACATTCCCCCCCACATTCCCACCCCATTCCCCCCCATATTCTCCCCACATTGCCCCCACATTCCCCACCCCCCACCCCCACATTCTGCCCCCACATCTCCCCACATTGCCCCCCACATTCCCCCCAAATTCCTCCCCCACATTCCCCCCCACACACCCCCCAAACATCCCCCCAACATTCCCCCCCACATCCCCCCACACTCCCCCCCACACATTACCCCCGACATTCCCCCACACTCCCCCACACATTCCCCCTCACATTCTCTCCTCCACATTACCCCCCAACATTCCCCCATTCCCTTCCACATTCCCCCCACATTGCCCCACTACATTCTCCCCCACATTTCTCCCATCCCCCACACATTCCCTCCCCACATCCCCCCCACATTCCCCCCCACATTCCCCCCACACAACACCCACATTTCCCCCCACATTGCCCCACCACATTCCCCCATCCCCCCACATTCCCTCCCACATTCCCCCCACGTATCACCCCACATCGCCCTCAACATTCCCCCACCCACATTCCCTCCCACACTCCCCACCTACATTCACCCCCCACATTCCCTCCGCACATTCCCTCCCCACATTCCCCCCCACATTCCTCCCCACATTCCCCCCCATAGTCCACCCCACACATTCCCCCCCCACATTCCCCGACATCTCCCCCATATTTTCCTGACATTCCCCCCCATTTCCCCTCCCACATTCCCCCCCATTCCCTTCCACAATCACCCCATATTAACCCGCCACATTCCCCTCACATTCCCCCCCACAATACACCCCACATTTCCCCCCACATTCCCCCATACAACCCCCACATACCCCCCCACATTGCCCCACCACATTCCCCCATCCACCCACATTCCCCCCCCCCACGTTCCCCAACCACATTTCCTCCCACATTCCCCCCCACGTTTCCCCCCACATTCCACCCACATTCCCCACCTACGTTCTCTCCCACATTCCCCCCCACATTCCCTCCGCACATTCCCTCCCCACAATACCCCCACATTCACCACCCACATTCCCTCCCCTACATCCCCCCCAACATTCCCCCACCCACATTCCCCCCCACATTCCCCCCCACATTCCCCCCCACATTCCCCCCCCACATTCCTCCCCACATTCCCCCCCACATTCCCCCCCACATTCCTCCCCACATTCCCCCCCACAATCCACCCCGCATATTCCCCTCCCCACATTCCCTCCCCCACATTCCCCCCCACATTCCCCCCCACGTTCCCTTCCACAATCACGCCACATTCACCCCCCACATTCCCCCCACATTCCACCCACATTCCTCCCCACATTCACCCCCCACATTCCCCCCACATTCCCCCCACATTACCTCCTACAATACACCCCACATTCACCCCCCACATTCCCGCCCACATTCCCCCCACATTCCCCCCACATTACCTCCCACAATACACCCCACATTCACCCCCCACATTCCCGCCCACATTCCACCCACATTCCCTCCCACAATACACCCCACATTCACCCCCCACATTCCCGCCCACAATACACCCCACATTCCCCCCCACATTCCCGCCCACATTCCCCCCACATTCCCCCCCACATTCCCGCCCACAATACACCCCACATTCCCCCCCACATTCCCGCCCACATTCCCCCCACATTCCCCCCACATCCCCTCCCACAATACACCCCACATTCCCCCCCACATTCCCGCCCACATTCCCCCCACATTCCACCCACATTCCCTCCCACATTCCCCCCCCACATACCCCCCACATTCCCCCCACGTTCCCAACCACATTCCCTCCCACATTCCCCCCACATTCCCCCCTCATTCCCCCCACATTCCCTCCCACAATACACCCCACATTCCCCCCCCACACATTCCCCCCACCTTCCCCCCACATTCCCTCCCACAATCACCCCACATTCACCCCCCCCACATTCCCCCCACATTCCCCCCACATTCCCTCCCACAATCACCCCACATTCACCCCCCCCCACATTACCTCCCACATTCACCCCCCACATTCCTCCCCACATCCTCCTCACATTGCCACAAAACATTCCCCCCCCACATCTCCCCCACATTTCCCCCACCATTCCCCCTTCATTCCCCCTGATTCCCCCCTCATTTCGCCCTCATTCCACTCACATTCCCCCCCACATTCCCCCCCACATTCTCCCCTCGCATTCCCACTCACATTCCCTCCCCCACATTCCCCCTTCCCCTCCCACACTCCCTCCCACATTCGCCCCCCCACATTCCCCCCAACTCCCTCCCACATTCCCACATTCGTGCCCACATTTCTCCCTCCACATTGCCCTACCACATTCCCCCGCTTCCCCCCGCATCCAACAACATTCCACACCATATTCCCCCTCACATTCCCTCACCCACATTCACCCCCATTCCCTCCCACACTCCCTCCCACATTCCCCCCCCCACATACCCCCCATTCCCTCCCGTACTACCCCCCGCATTGCCCCATCACATTCCTCCCCCACACTCCCCCCACCCCACCACACATTCCCCCCCACATTGCCCTCCCCACATTCCCCCCCACATTGCCCTACCACATACCCCCCCACACCCAACACCCACCCCACATTCCACACCACATTCCCCCTCACATTCCCTCCCCCACATTCCCCATTCCCTCCCACACTCCCTCCCACATTCCCCCCTACATTCCCCCCACATTTACTCCCACATTACCCCCCACACATTGCCCTACCACATTCCCCCCCATACCCCCACACCCACCCCACATTCCACTCCACATTCCCTCTCACATTCCCTCCCCCACATTGCCCCCCCCAACATCCCCCCACATTCCCCCTCACACATCCGCCTATTCCCTCCCACACTCCCTCCCACATTTTCCCCCGCATTCCCCCCATTCCCGCCCACACTGCCGCCACATTGCCCCACCACATTGCCCCCCACATTTCCCACAACAACCCCACATTCCCCACCCAATCCCTACCCCCACATTCCCCCCCTACATTCCCCCCACATTTCCCCCACATACCCGCCCATTCCCTCCCACACTACCCCCACATTGCCCCACCCACCACATTACCCCTCCTACATTTCCTACATCCCACACTCCCTCCCACATTTTCCCCCACATTCCACCCCCACATTCCCCCCATTCCCACTCACACTCCCCCCACATTGCCCCACCACATTACCCCCCCCCCCACATTTCCTACATCCCCCCACATTCCCCCCACAATCCCCACCCCACATTCCCCCCACAATCCCCACCCCACATTCCCCCCCAATCCCCACACCACGTCCCCCCCACATTCCCCCCACATTCCCCCCCACATTCCCCCCCACATTCCCCCCAATCCACCCCACATCCCCCCATTTCCCCACCTTCCCCCCCACATCGCCCCCACATTCTCCCTACATTCCCTCCTCACTCCCCACTCACTCCCCCTCACATTCCCCCCCACATTCCACCCCCACATCCCCCCACTTTCCCCCCCAAACTGCCTCCCCACATTCCCTCCCCACATTACCCCACATTCCCCGCCCACATTCCCCCCCACATTCCCTCCCACATTCCCTCCCCCACATTCCCCCCACGCCCTCACATTCTCCCTCACATTCCCCTTCCCCACATACACTCCCACATTCCTCCTACATTCCCCCCACATTCACCCCACATTCCCCCCCCACATTCTCCCCCAAATTACCCCCACATTCCCCCTCACATTCCCCCTCACATTCCCTCCCCCTCATTTCCCCCATTCCCTCCCATACTCCCTCCCACATTCCCTACCACATTCCCCCACCACATTCCCTCCCCACATTACCCCCACATTGCCCCCCCACATTCACCCCCCCACATATCTCCCCACATTCCTCCCACAGAACCCCCACATTCCCCCCACATTACCCCACCACATTCCCCATCCCCTCACATTCCCCCCCCACATTCCTTCCCCACATTCCTCTGCACATTCCCCCCCCACAATCCACCCCACACATTCCCCCCCACATTCCCTCCCCCACATTCCTCCCCGCGTTACCCCACACATTCCCCCCACATTCACCCCCAACATTCCCCTCACATTCCACCCCACATTCCCCCCAATTCCCTCCCACACTCCCACATTCGCCCCCACATTCCCTCCCCCACATTGCCCTACCACATTCCCCCCATACCCCCGCACCCAACCACATTCCACACCACATTCCCCCTCACATTCCCTCCCCCACATTGCCCCCCCCAACATCCCACCCACATTCCCCCTCACACACCTACCTATTCCCTCCCACACTCCCTCCCACATTCCCTCCCACACTCCCTCCCACATTTTTCCCTACATTCCTCCCCCCACATTCCCCTCCCCACGTTCACACCCCCACATTCCCCCCCAAATCCCCCCAAACATTCCCCCCACCTCCCCCACACCCCCTTCACATTCACCCCCACGTTCACCCCCACATTCAGACCCCCACATTCCCTCCCCACATTCCCCTCAACATTCCCACGACATTCCTTCCCCACATTCCCCCCACATTCCCCACCACATTCCCCGCCACATTCCCTTCGCCACATTCCCCCATATTCCCCCCACATACCCCCCCACATTCTGCCCCCACATCCCCCAACAATCCCCCCACATTCCCCCCCACATTCCTCCCCCATATTCCCCCCATCTCCCCACATTCCCCCCCACATAGATCCCACATTCCCCCCGCATTACCCCACACATTCCCCCCACATTGCCCCCCAACATTCCCCCCATTCCCTCCCATACTCCCTCCTACATTCCCCCCAAATTCGCCCCACACACTCACCCCCCCAAATAACCACCCATTCCCTCCCACACTCCCTCCAACATTTTCCCCCACATTCCGCTCCACATTCCCCCCCACATTCCCCCCACATTCCCCCCAACAATACACCCCACATTGCCGCAACACATTCCCCCCCACATTCCCCCACATTTCCCCCACCATTCCCCCCTCTTTCCCCACTCATTCCCCCCTCATTCCCCCCTCATTATCCCCATTCCCCCCATTCCCCCTCATTCCCTCCACATTCCCCACCACATTCCCCCCCACATTCCCCTCACATTCCCTCCCACAATCCCCCCACATTCCCCACCCCCAACATTCCACCCAACCCCCCACATTTTCCCCTTCCCCCAACATTCCCCCCCCACATTCCCCCCACATTCCCGCCCACATTCCCCACCGCACATTCCCCTACATTCCTCCCCACATCCCCCCCACATTCACCCACCACATTCCCCCCACACAATCCCCCACATTGCCCGCCACATTCCCCCCACATTCCCCCCACATTCCCCCCCACATTCTCCCCCCACATTCCCCCACATTCCCCCCACATCACGCCCCACACATTCCCCCACATTACCCCCCCCCACATTGCCCTACCACATACCCCCCACACACCCCACACCCACCCACATTCCACTCCACATTCCCCCTCACATTCCCTCCCCCACATTGCCCCCCAACATCCCCCCAACATTCCCCTTCACACACCACCTATTCCCTCCCACACTCTCTCCCACATTCCCTCCCACTCTCCCTCCCACATTTTCCCCACATTCCACCCCCACATTTCCCCATTCCCCCTACATTCCACCCACATTCTCCCCACATTCCCCCCACATTCACCCCTCACATTTCCCCCAAAATACCCGCCCATTCCTCCCACACTCCCTCCCACATTCTCTTCACACTCCCTCCCACATTTTCCCCCACATCCCACCCCCACATTCCCCCATTCCCTCTCACACTCCCCCCACATTGCCCCACCACATTACCCCCCACATTTCCCACATCCCCCCACTTTCCACCCCACAATCCCACCCCACATTCCCCCCCACAATCCCCACCCCACATTCCCCCCACATTCCCCCCCACATTCCCCCCCCCCACATTCCCTCCAATCCACCCCACCACATTCCCACCATCCCCCCACATTCCCCCCCCCACCTTCCCCCCACATTCCCCCCTCACTCCCCCCTCACTCCCCCACACATTCCCTCCCCACATTACCCCACATTCCCCCCACATTTTGACCCACATTCCCCCCACATTCCCCCCCACATTCCCTCCCCCACATTCCCCCACGCCCCCACATTCATCCCCCACATTCCCCCTCCGCACATACTCTCCCACATTCCTCCTACATTCCCCGCATTCCCCCTACATTTCCCCCCACATTCCCCCCATATTACCCCCACATTCCCCCCTCACATTCCCCCTCACATTCCCTCCCCCACATTCCCCCCATTCCTCCCATACTCCCTCCCACATTCCCTACCACATTCCCCTCACATTCCCCCCCCATATTCGCCCCCCACATTCCCCTCCACATTCCCCCCCCCACATTCCCCCCCATTCCCTCCCACACTCCCTCCCACATTCGCCCCCACATTCCCACACCCACTGGCATTCCACACCACATTCCCCTCACGTTCCCTCCCCACATTGCGCCGCCAACATCCCCCCCACTTCCTCCTCACACACCCACCTATTCCCTCCCTCAGTCCCTCCCACACTCCCTCCCACTTTATCCCCCACATTCCACCCCCACATTCCCCCACACTCCCTCCCACATTCCCTACCACACTCCCTCCCACATTTTCCCCACATTCCCCCTATTCCCTCCCACACTCCCCCCCCACATTGCCCCGCCACATTACCCCCCACATTTCCCACATTCACCCCCACATTCCCACCCACATACCCCCCCCACATCCCCCCCAACATCCCCCCCCCACAATTCCCCTCCACATTCCCCCATACCCCCCCACAATCCCCCACACATTCTCCCCCCACAATCCCCCACACATTCCCCCCCCACATTCCCTCCCCACATCCCCCCACATTCCCCCTCACATTCTCCCCATCCCCCCCCACATACGCTCCCCACATCCCCCCACATTCCACCCCCACATACCCCCCCACGTACCCCCCCAACATTCCCCCCACATTCCCCCCACATTCCCTCCCCACATTCCCCCACATTCCCCTCCACATTCCCCCTCACATTCTCCCATCGCCCCCACATTCCACCCCCACATCCCCCCACATTCCACCCCCACATACC
This sequence comes from Chiloscyllium punctatum, assembly GCF_047496795.1. Classification (NCBI taxonomy): domain Eukaryota; kingdom Metazoa; phylum Chordata; class Chondrichthyes; order Orectolobiformes; family Hemiscylliidae; genus Chiloscyllium; species Chiloscyllium punctatum. The sequence continues at coordinate 20,290,806 of NC_092760.1, forward strand.
CCCCCACGTACCCCCCCTCCAAAATTCCCTCCTTTATTAATACAGCCCTTGCTCCCAATGAACAATCACCTTTCCCCCTGCTCCCTTCCTATTATTAAAGTGTCACTGTGCCTTGCCTTCTATCTCTCAACGATTTACAAGGCAGTAGAAACCAAACTCTCTCCTTTGCATGTCCTTCACCAATACCTGGCAAATCCGAGATTGGCGTATTCCCAGCTGCTGCTTTGACATGATGCTCTCGGATCCTGGAACTGGAGAAAGCAGCAGAGAAGCAGTACCCTTCGAGTCTCCCAGTGGCCTCCTCCACTTTTTGCATGTAAAGTCTGAACATAGAACAGTACAGCACAGTACAGGCCCCTTCGGCCCTCAATGCTGTGCCGGCCTTTTACCCTACTCTGAGATCAGACTAACCTCCACACCCTTCATTGCACTATCTTCCATGTGCCTATCCAAGAGTCACTTAAACGTCCCTCATGTGTCTGACTCTACTCCCATCGCTGGCAGTGTATTCCACACACCCACCACTCTCTGTGTGTAAAGAACCTCCCTCTGACATCGCCCCTAAACCTTCCTCCAATCACCTTAAAATTAGGCCCCCTTGTGATAACCATTTCTGCCCCTGGGAAAAGGCTCCTGGCCATCCACTCGATTTATGTCTCTCACCGTCTTGTACACCTCTATCAAGTCACCTCTCATCCTTCTTCACTCCATAAGAAAAGTCCTAGCTCCCTCAACCTTTCTTCATAAGGCAGCATCCTGGGAAATCTCCTCTACACCTTCCATATCCTTCCCATAATGAAGTGACCAGAACTGAACACAGTATTCCAAGTGTCCAGGGCTCTACAGAGCTGCAGCATAACCTCCCGGCTCTTAAACCCAATCCCCCGCTAATGAAAGCCAACACACCACGCGCCTGCTTAACAACACTATCAACTGAGGTGCCAAATTTGAGGGATCCACGGGCATGATCCCTCTGTTCCTCCACACTGCCAAGAATCCTGCCTTTAACCTTGCACACTGTATTCAAATTCCACCTTCCAAAGCGAATTTTCCAGGTTGAACTCCATCTGCTCCTTCTCAGCCCAGCTCTGCATCCTGTCAATGTCCCGTTGCAACCTCCAGCAGCCCTTCAGCCACCCTTCCACTTCCTCATCCAAATCATTTATAAAAATCACGAAGAGCAGAAGTTCCAGAACTGATACCTGTGGAACACCGCTGGTCAGGAAGCTCCAGGCTGAATAACCACCCTCTGTTGTCTGTAGGCCGGCCGATTCTGTATCTGGGACAGACAGATTTCCCTGTATCCCATGCAGAGTTGTACAGACAGTATATTTGTACAGAGAAAGTTCCAAATATTTGGGAGTGCAGCACTTGAGTATTGCTGAAAATAAAAAACACATTTTGTCAAAGTTTTTTTTAAACCTAGCAATCATCAGGATGGAATTGTTTTCTTTCAAATCGCCCTGATGAACGCCAGACAAAAGTTTCAATAAAATGTGTCTCTTTCTTTCAACTGTAAACAGGTATCATTGAGCATCTATGTTGCTTTCCACAGTGACTGTGGGATATACTGTGCGTTATGAGGACTGTGTACCTTCACACGGTCCAGCACTGTATATCATTACAAGGGAAACTGTAACTGTATGGCTCTATTAGAGATGGTATTCCCATCACTGAATCCCCCACTGTCAACATCCTGGGGAGGTACAATTACCCAGAAACTGAACTGGATGCACCACATAAACACAGTGGCTACAAGAGCAGGTCAGAGGCTGGGAATACCGCGGCGAGTAACTCACCTCCCGAATCCCCAAAGCCTGCCCACCATCTACAATGGCACAAGTCAGGAGGGTGATGGGATACACCCCACTTCCCTGGATGAGGGCACTCAAGAAATATGACACCATCCAGAGACAAAGCAGCCCCACGTGATGGGCACCACATCTGCTCCATCCATCATGGACGCCCAGTAGCAGCAGTGTGTACTATCTACAAGATGCACTGCAGACGATCACCAAAGACCCTTAGACAGCACCTTCCAAACCCACGGCCACTTCCACCTAGAAGATAGATGGGAACCCCACCACCAGCACTCAGAAGGTGACCTCAAAACCACTCACCATCCTAACCAGGAAACAGATCGCTGTTCCTTCACTGTGGCTGGGCGAAAACCCCTGGGATTCCCTCCCGAGTGGCATTGTGGGTCAGCCCGACAGCACATGGGTCACTGTGGTTCGAGAGACATGCTCACCACGATGTGTCCGAGGGAAACGAGGAACGGACAAGAAAGGCAGGCTGGGCCAGCAACACCCAGCCACCCACTGTAAAACCAAACCAAATCTCGACAGGATCGAGGGGTGTTCAAAGGGCATCCTCACCTTGGGACTGTACACTTGTCCCGAGACATGTCTGCTTCAGAGGAGTTATGGGAATGTATATCTTCACAGGAATCTCTCTGTGGGAGTGTGCAACTTAACAGGGATCCCTGCAGGACTGTGAATATTCACAGGGAGGGGTCGGTGTGGGGACTGTGTGTATTCACGGGGAGGGGTCGGTGTGGGGACTGTGTGTATTCACGGGGAGGGGTCAGTGTGGGGACTGTGTGTATTCACGGGGAGGGGTCAGTGTGGGGACTGTGTGTATTCACGGGGAGGGGTCGGTGTGGGGACTGTGTGTATTCACAGGGAGGGGTCGGTGTGGGGACTGTGTGTATTCGTGGGGAGGGGTCGGTGTGGGGACTGTGTGTATTCACGGGGAGGGGTCGGTGTGGGGACTGTGTGTATTAACGGGGAGGGGTCGGTGTGGGGACTGTGTGTATTCACGGAGAGGGGTCGGTGTGGGGACTGTGTGTATTCGTGGGGAGGGGTCGGTGTGGGGACTGTGTGTATTCACAGGGAGGGGTCGGTGTGGGGACTGTGTGTATTCACGGGGAGGGGTCGGTGTGGGGACTGTGTGTATTCACGGGGAGGGGTCGGTGTGGGGACTGTGTGTATTCACAGGGAGGGGTCGGTGTGGGGACTGTGTGTATTCACGGGGAGGGGTCGGTGTGGGGACTGTGTGTATTCACGGGGAGGGGTCGGTGTGGGGACTGTGTGTATTCACAGGGAGGGGTCGGTGTGGGGACTGTGTGTATTCACGGGGAGGGGTCGGTGTGGGGACTGTGTGTATTCACGGGGAGGGGTCGGTGTGGGGACTGTGTGTATTAACGGGGAGGGGTCGGTGTGGGGATTGTGTGTATTCACGGGGAGGGGTCGGTGTGGGGACTGTGTGTATTCACGGGAAAGGGTCGGTGTGGGGACTGTGTGTATTCAAGGGGAGGGGTCGGTGTGGGGACTGTGTGTATTCACGGGGAGGGGTCGGTGTGGGGACTGTGTGTATTCACGGGAGGGGTCGGTGTGGGGACTGTGTGTATTCACGGGGAGGGGTCGGTGTGGGGACTGTGTGTATTCACGGGGAGGGGTCGGTGTGGGGACTGTGTGTATTAACGGGGAGGGGTCGGTGTGGGGATTGTGTGTATTCACGGGGAGGGGTCGGTGTGGGGACTGTGTGTATTCACGGGGAGGCGTCGGTGAGGGGACTGTGTGTATTCACGGGGAGTGGTCGGTGTGGGGACTGTGTGTATTCACGGGGAGGGGTCGGTGTGGGGACTGTGTGTGTTCACGGCGAGGGGTCGGTGTGGGGACTGTGTGTATTCACGGGGAGGGGTCGGTGTGGGGACTGTGTGTATTCACGGGGAGGGGTCGGTGTGGGGACTGTGTGTATTAACGGGCAGGGGTCGGTGTGGGGATTGTGTGTATTCACGGGGAGGGGTCGGTGTGGGGACTGTGTGTATTCACGGGGAGGCGTCGGTGAGGGGACTGTGTGTATTCACGGGAAAGGGTCGGTGTGGGGACTGTGTGTATTCACGGGGAGGGGTCGGTGTGGGGACTGTGTGTATTCACAGGGAGGGGTCGGTGTGGGGACTGTGTGTATTCACGGGAAAGGGTCGGTGTGGGGACTGTGTGTATTCACGGGGAGGGGTCGGTGTGGGGACTGTGTGTATTCACGGGAGGTGTCGGTGTGGGGACTGTGTGTATTCACGGGGAGGGGTCGGTGCGGGAATGTGTGTAATCACAGGGATGGGTCGGTGTGGGGACTGTGTGTATTAACGGGGAGGGGTCGGTGTGGGGACTGTGTGTATTCACGGGGAGGGGTCGGTGCAGGGACTGTGTGTATTCGCGGGGAGGGATCGGTGTGGGGACTGTGTGTATTCCCAGGGAGGGGTCGGTGTGGGGACTGTGTGTATTAACGGGGAGGGGTCGGTGCGGGGACTGTGCGTATTCACGGGAGGGGTCGGTGCGGGGACTGTGTGTATTCACAGGGAGGGGTCGGTGTGGGGACTGTGTGTATTAACGGGGAGGGGTCGGTGCGGGGACTGTGTGTATTCACGGCTAGGGGTCGGTGTGGGGACTGTGTGTATTCACAGGGAGTGGTCGGTGTGGGGACTGTGTGTATTCACGGGGAGGGGTCGGTGTGGGGACTGTGAGTATTCACGGGGAGGGGTCGGTGTGGGGACTGTGTGTATTCACAGGGAGGGGTCGGTGCGGGGACTGTGTGTATTCACGGGGAGGGGTCGGTGTGGGGACTGTGTGTATTAACGGGGAGGGGTCGGTGTGGGGACTGTGTGTATTCACGGGGAGGGGTCGGTGTGGGGGCTGTGTGTATTCACGGGGAGGGGTCGGTGTCGGGACTGTGTGTATTCACGGGGAGGGGTCGGTGTGGGGATTGTGTGTATTCACGGGGAGGGGTCGGTGTGTGGACTGTGTGTATTCACGGGGAGGGGTCGGTGCGGGGACTGTGTGTATTCACGGGGAGGGGTCGGTGCGGGGACTGTGTGTATTCACGGCGAGGGGTCGGTGTGGGGACTGTGTGTATTCACGGCGAGGGGTCGGTGTGGGGACTGTGTGTATTCACGGGGAGGGGTCGCTGCGGGGACTGTGTGCATTCACGGGGAGGGGTCGCTGCGGGGACTGTGTGTATTCACGGGGAGGGGTCTGTGTGGGGACTGTGTGTATTCACGGGGAGGGGTCGGTGTGGGGACTGTGTGTATTCACGGGAGGGGTCGGTGTGGGGACTGTGTGTATTCACGGGGAGGGGTCGGTGCGGGAATGTGTGTAATCACAGGGATGGGTCGGTGTGGGGACTGTGTGTATTAACGGGGAGGGGTCGGTGTGGGGACTGTGTGTATTCACGGGGAGGGGTCGGTGCGGGGACTGTGTGTATTCACAGGGAGGGGTCGGTGTGGGGACTGTGTGTATTAACGGGGAGGGGTCGGTGTGGGGACTGTGTGTATTAACGGGGAGGGGTCGGTGCAGGGACTGTGTGTATTCGCGGGGAGGGGTCGGTGTGGGGACTGTGTGTATTCACAGGGAGGGGTCGGTGTGGGGACTGTGTGTATTAACGGGGAGGGGTCGGTGCGGGGACTGTGCGTATTCACGGGAGGGGTCGGTGTGGGGACTGTGTGTATTCACAGGGAGGGGTCGGTGTGGGGACTGTGTGTATTCATGGGGAGGGGTCGGTGCGGGGACTGTGTGTATTCACGGAGAGGGGTCGGTTTGGGGACTGTGTGTATTCACAGGGAGGGGTCGGTGTGGGGACTGTGTGTATTCACGGTGAGGGGTCGGTGTGGGGACTGTGTGTATTCACGGCGAGGTGTCGGTGTGGGGACTGTGTGTATTCACAGGGAGTGGTCGGTGTGGGGACTGTGTGTATTCACGGGGAGGGGTCGGTGTGGGGACTGTGTGTATTCACAGGGAGGGGTCGGTGTGGGGACTGTGTGTATTCACGGGGAGGGGTCGGTGTGGGGGCTGTGTGTATTCACGGGGAGGGGTCGGTGTGGGGACTGTGTGTATTCACGGGGATGGTTCGGTGTGGGGACTGTGTGTATTCGTGGGGAGGGGTCGGTACGGGGACTGTGTGTATTCACGGGGAGGGGTCGGTGCGGGGACTGTGTGTATTCGTGGGGAGGGGTCGGTGCGGGGACTGTGTGTATTCACGGGGAGTGGTCGGTGCGGGGACTGTGTGTATTCACGGGGAGGGGTCGGTGCGGGGACTGTGTGTATTCACGGGGAGGGGTCGGTGTGGGGACTGTCTGTATTCACAGGGAGGGGTCCGTGTGGGGACTGTGTGTATTCACGGGGTGGGGTCGGTGTGGGGACTGTGTGTCTTCACAGGGAGGGGTCGGTGTGGGGACTGTGTGTATTCAAGGGGAGGGGTCGGTGTGGGGACTGTGTGTATTCACGGGGAGGGGTCGGTGCGGGGACTGTGTGTATTCACGGGGAGGGGTCGGTGTGGGGACTGTGTGTATTCACGGGGAGGGGTCGGTGTGGGGACTGTGTGTATTCACGGGGAGGGTTCGGTGTGGGGACTGTGTGTATTCACAGGGAGGGGTCGGTGCGGGGACTGTGTGTATTCGTGGGGAGGGGTCGGTGCGGGGACTGTGTGTATTCACGGGGAGGGGTCGGTGCGGGGACTGTGTGTATTCACGGGGAGTGGTCGGTGCGGGGACTGTGTGTATTCACGGGGAGGGGTCGGTGCGGGGACTGTGTGTATTCACGGGGAGGGGTCGGTGTGGGGACTGTCTGTATTCACAGGGAGGGGTCGGTGTGGGGACTGTGTGTATTCACAGGGAGGGGTCGGTGCGGGGACTGTGTGTATTCACAGGGAGGGGTCAGTGCGGGGACTGTGTGTATTCACAGGGAGGGGTCCGTGTGGGGACTGTGTGTATTCACGGGGTGGGGTCGGTGCGGGGTCTGTGTGTATTCACAGGGAGGGGTCGGGGCGGGCACTGTGTGTATTCGTGGGGAGGGGTCGGTACGGGGACTGTGTGTATTCACGGGGAGGGGTCGGTGTGGGGACTGTGTGTATTCGTGGGGAGGGGTCGGTGTGGGGACTGTGTGTATTAACGGGGTGGGGTCGGTGTGGGGACTGTGTGTATTCACGGGGAGGGGTCGGTGTGGGGACTGTGTGTATTCACGGGGAGGGGTCGGTGTGGGGACTGTGTGTATTCACGGGGAGGGGTCGGTGTGGGGACTGTGTGTATTCACGGGGAGGGGTCGGTGTGGGGACTGTGTGTATTCACGGGGAGGGGTCGGTGCGGGGCCTGTGTGTATTCACAGGGAGGGGTCGGTGTGTGGACTGTGTGTATTCGTGGGGAGGGGTCGGTGTGGGGACTGTGTGTATTCACGGGGAGGGGTCGGTGTGGGGACTGTGTGTATTCACGGGGAGGGGTCGGTGTGGGGACTGTGTGTATTCACAGGGAGGGGTCGGTGTGGGGACTGTGTGTATTCACGGGGAGGGGTCGGTGTGGGGACTGTGTGTATTCGTGGGGAGGGGTCGGTACGGGGACTGTGTGTATTCGTGGGGAGGGGTCGGTGCGGGGACTGTGTGTATTCGTGGGGAGGGGTCGGTGCGGGGACTGTGTGTATTCACGGGGAGTGGTCGGTGCGGGGACTGTGTGTATTCACGGGGAGGGGTCGGTGTGGGGACTGTGTGTATTCACGGGGAGGGGTCGGTGTGGGGACTGTCTGTATTCACAGGGAGGGGTCGGTACGGGGACTGTGTGTATTCGTGGGGAGGGGTCGGTGCGGGGACTGTGTGTATTCGTGGGGAGGGGTCGGTGCGGGGACTGTGTGTATTCACGGGGAGTGGTCGGTGCGGGGACTGTGTGTATTCACGGGGAGGGGTCGGTGTGGGGACTGTGTGTATTCACGGGGAGGGGTCGGTGTGGGGACTGTGTGTATTCATGGGGAGGGGTCGGTGTGGGGACTGTGTGTATTCACGGGGAGGGGTCGGTGTGGGGACTGTGTGTATTCACGGGGAGGGGTCGGTGTGGGGACTGTGTGTATTAACGGGGAGGGGTCGGTGTGGGGACTGTGTGTATTCCTGGGGAAGGGTCGGTGTGGGGACTGTGTGTATTCACGGGGAGGGGTCGGTGTGGGGACTGTGTGTATTCACGGGGAGGGGTCGGTGTGGGGACTGTGTGTATTCGTGGGGAGGGGTCGGTGTGGGGACTGTGTGTATTAATGGGGTGGGGTCGGTGTGGGGACTGTGTGTATTCACTGGGAGGGGTCGGTGTGGGGACTGTGTGTATTCACGGGGAGGGGTCGGTGTGGGAACTGTGTGTATTCACAGGGAGGGGTCGGTGTGGGGACTGTGTGTGTTCACGGCGAGGGGTCGGTGTGGGGACTGTGTGTATTCACAGGGAGGGGTCGGTGTGGGGACTGTGTGTATTCACGGGGAGGGGTCGGTGTGGGGGCTGTGTGTATTCATGGGGAGGGGTCGGTGTCGGGACTGTGTGTATTCACGGGGAGGGGTCGGTGTGGGGATTGTGTGTATTCACGGGGAGGGGTCGGTGTGTGGACTGTGTGTATTCACGGGGAGGGGTCGGTGCGGGGACTGTGTGTATTCACGGGGAGGGGTCGGTGCGGGGACTGTGTGTATTCACGGCGAGGGGTCGGTGTGGGGACTGTGTGTATTCACGGCGAGGGGTCGGTGTGGGGACTGTGTGTATTCACGGGGAGGGGTCGCTGCGGGGACTGTGTGCATTCACGGGGAGGGGTCGCTGCGGGGACTGTGTGTATTCACGGGGAGGGGTCTGTGTGGGGACTGTGTGTATTCACGGGGAGGGGTCGGTGTGGGGACTGTGTGTATTCACGGGAGGGGTCGGTGTGGGGACTGTGTGTATTCACGGGGAGGGGTTGGTGCGGGAATGTGTGTAATCACAGGGATGGGTCGGTGTGGGGACTGTGTGTATTAACGGGGAGGGGTCGGTGTGGGGACTGTGTGTATTCACGGGGAGGGGTCGGTGCAGGGACTGTGTGTATTCGCGGGGAGGGGTCGGTGTGGGGACTGTGTGTATTCACAGGGAGGGGTCGGTGTGGGGACTGTGTGTATTAACGGGGAGGGGTCGGTGCGGGGACTGTGCGTATTCACGGGAGGGGTCGGTGTGGGGACTGTGTGTATTCACAGGGAGGGGTCGGTGTGGGGACTGTGTGTATTCATGGGGAGGGGTCGGTGCGGGGACTGTGTGTATTCACGGAGAGGGGTCGGTTTGGGGACTGTGTGTATTCACAGGGAGGGGTCGGTGTGGGGACTGTGTGTATTCACGGTGAGGGGTCGGTGTGGGGACTGTGTGTATTCACGGCGAGGTGTCGGTGTGGGGACTGTGTGTATTCACAGGGAGTGGTCGGTGTGGGGACTGTGTGTATTCACAGGGAGGGGTCGGTGTGGGGACTGTGTGTATTCACGGGGAGGGGTCGGTGCGGGGACTGTGTGTATTCATGGGGAGGGGTCGGTGTGGGGACTGTGTGTATTCACATGGAGGGGTCGGTGTGGGGACTGTGTGTATTCACGGGGAGGGGTCGGTGTGGGGGACTGTGTGTATTCGTGGGGAGGGGTCGGTGCGGGGACTGTGTGTATTCACGGGGAGTGGTCGGTGCGGGGACTGTGTGTATTCACGGGGAGGGTTCGGTGTGGGGACTGTGTGTATTCACGGGGAGGGGTCGGTGTGGTGACTGTGTGTATTCGTGGGGAGGGGTCGGTACGGGGACTGTGTGTATTCGTGGGGAGGGGTCGGTGCGGGGACTGTGTGTATTCGTGGGGAGGGGTCGGTGCGGGGACTGTGTGTATTCACGGGGAGTGGTCGGTGCGGGGACTGTGTGTATTCACGGGGAGGGGTCGGTGTCGGGACTGTGTGTATTCACGGGGAGGGGTCGGTGTGGGGACTGTCTGTATTCACAGGGAGGGGTCCGTGTGGGGACTGTGTGTATTCACGGGGTGGGGTCGGTGCGGGGTCTGTGTGTATTCACGGGGAGGGGTCGGTGTGGGGACTGTGTGTATTCGTGGGGAGGGGTCGGTGTGGGGACTGTGTGTATTAATGGGGTGGGGTCGGTGTGGGGGCTGTGTGTATTCACGGGGAGGGGTCGGTGTGGGGACTATGTGCATTCACAGGGAGGGGTCGGTGTGGGGACTGTGTGTATTCACAGGGAGGGGTCGGTGTGGGGACTGTGTGTATTCACGGGGAGGTGTCGGTGTGGGGACTGTGTGTATTCACAGGGAGGGGTCGGTGTGGGGACTGTGTGTATTCACGGGGAGGGGTCGGTGTGGGGACTGTGTGTATTCACGGGGAGGGGTCGGTGTGGGGACTGTGTGTGTTCACGGCGAGGGGTCGGTGTGGGGACTGTGTGTATTCACGGGGAGGGGTCGGTGTGGGGACTGTGTGTATTCACGGGGAGGGGTCGGTGTGGGGGCTGTGTGTATTCACGGGGAGGGGTCGGTGTCGGGACTGTGTGTATTCACGGGGAGGGGTCGGTGTGGGGATTGTGTGTATTCACGGGGAGGGGTCGGTGTGTGGACTGTGTGTATTCACGGGGAGGGGTCGGTGCGGGGACTGTGTGTATTCACGGGGAGGGGTCGGTGCGGGGACTGTGTGTATTCACGGCGAGGGGTCGGTGTGGGGACTGTGTGTATTCACGGCGAGGGGTCGGTGTGGGGACTGTGTGTATTCACGGGGAGGGGTCGCTGCGGGGACTGTGTGCATTCACGGGGAGGGGTCGCTGCGGGGACTGTGTGTATTCACGGGGAGGGGTCTGTGTGGGGACTGTGTGTATTCACGGGGAGGGGTCGGTGTGGGGACTGTGTGTATTCACGGGAGGGGTCGGTGTGGGGACTGTGTGTATTCACGGGGAGGGGTCGGTGCGGGAATGTGTGTAATCACAGGGATGGGTCGGTGTGGGGACTGTGTGTATTAACGGGGAGGGGTCGGTGTGGGGACTGTGTGTATTCACGGGGAGGGGTCGGTGCAGGGACTGTGTGTATTCGCGGGGAGGGGTCGGTGTGGGGACTGTGTGTATTCACAGGGAGGGGTCGGTGTGGGGACTGTGTGTATTAACGGGGAGGGGTCGGTGCGGGGACTGTGTGTATTCACAGGGAGGGGTCGGTGTGGGGACTGTGTGTATTCATGGGGAGGGGTCGGTGCGGGGACTGTGTGTATTCACGGAGAGGGGTCGGTTTGGGGGACTGTGTGTATTCACAGGGAGGGGTCGGTGTGGGGACTGTGTGTATTCACGGTGAGGGGTCGGTGTGGGGACTGTGTGTATTCACGGTGAGGGGTCGGTGTGGGGACTGTGTGTATTCACGGGGAGGGGTCGGTGTGGGGACTGTGTGTATTCACAGGGAGGGGTCGGTGTGGGGACTGTGTGTATTCACGGGGAGGGGTCGGTGTGGGGGCTGTGTGTATTCACGGGGAGGGGTCGGTGTGGGGACTGTGTGTATTCACGGGGAGGGTTCGGTGTGGGGACTGTGTGTATTCGTGGGGAGGGGTCGGTACGGGGACTGTGTGTATTCACGGGGAGGGGTCGGTGCGGGGACTGTGTGTATTCGTGGGGAGGGGTCGGTGCGGGGACTGTGTGTATTCACGGGGAGTGGTCGGTGCGGGGACTGTGTGTATTCACGGGGAGGGGTCGGTGCGGGGACTGTGTGTATTCACGGGGAGGGGTCGGTGTGGGGACTGTCTGTATTCACAGGGAGGGGTCCGTGTGGGGACTGTGTGTATTCACGGGGTGGGGTCGGTGTGGGGACTGTGTGTATTCACAGGGAGGGGTCGGTGTGGGGACTGTGTGTATTCACGGGGAGGGGTCGGTGTGGGGACTGTGTGTATTCACGGGGAGGGGTCGCTGCGGGGACTGTGTGTATTCACAGGGAGGGGTCGGTGTGGGGACTGTCTGTATTCACGGGGAGGGGTCGGTGTGGGGACTGTGTGTATTCACGGGGAGGGGTCGGTGTGGGGACTGTGTGTATTCACGGGGAGGGGTCGGTGCGGGGACTGTGTGTATTCGTGGGGAGGGGTCGGTGCGGGGACTGTGTGTATTCACGGGGAGTGGTCGGTGCGGGGACTGTGTGTATTCACGGGGAGGGGTCGGTGCGGGGACTGTGTGTATTCACGGGGAGGGGTTGGTGTGGGGACTGTGTGTATTCACAGGGAGGGGTCCGTGTGGGGACTGTGTGTATTCACAGGGAGGGGTCGGGGCGGGCACTGTGTGTATTCGTGGGGAGGGGTCGGTACGGGGACTGTGTGTATTCACGGGGAGGGGTCGGTGTGGGGACTGTGTGTATTCGTGGGGAGGGGTCGGTGTGGGGACTGTGTGTATTAACGGGGTGGGGTCGGTGTGGGGACTGTGTGTATTCACGGGGAGGGGTCGGTGTGGGGACTGTGTGTATTCACAGGGAGGGGTCGGTGTGGGGACTGTGGGTATTCACGGGGAGGGGTCGGTGTGGGGCCTGTGTGTATTCACAGGGAGGGGTCGGTGTGGGGACTGTGTGTATTCACGGGGAGGGGTCGGTGTGGGGACTGTCTGTATTCACAGGGAGGGGTCCGTGTGGGGACTGTGTGTATTCACGGGGTGGGGTCGGTGTGGGGACTGTGTGTATTCACAGCGAGGGGTCGGTGTGGGGACTGTGTGTATTCACGGGGAGGGGTCGGTGTGGGGACTGTGTGTATTCACGGGGAGGGGTCGGTGCGGGGACTGTGTGTATTGACGGGGAGGGGTCGGTGTGGGGACTGTGTGTATTCACGGGGAGGGGTCGGTGTGGGGACTGTGTGTATTAACGGAGAGGGGTCGGTTTGGGGACTGTGTGTATTCACGGGGAGGGGTCGGTGTGGGGACTGTGTGTATTCACGGGGAGGGGTCGGTGCGGGGACTGTGTGTATTGACGGGGAGGGGTCGGTGTGGGGACTGTGTGTATTCACGGGGAGGAGTCGGTGTGGGGACTGTGTGTATTCACCGGGAGGGGTCGGTGCGGGGACTGTGTGTATTCACAGGGAGGGGTCGGTGTGGGGACTGTGTGTATTCACGGGGAGGGGTCGGTGTGGGGACTGTGTGTATTCACGGGGAGGGGTCGGTGTGGGGACTGTGTGTATTCACGGGGAGGGGTTGGTGTGGGGACTGTGTGTATTCACGGGGAGGGGTCGGTGCGGGGCCTGTGTGTATTCACAGGGAGGGGTCGATGTGTGGACTGTGTGTATTCACGGGGAGGGGTCGGTGTGGGGGCTGTGTGTATTCACGGGGAGGGGTCGGTGTGGGGACTGTGTGTATTCACAGGGAGGGGTCGGTGTGGGGACTGTGTGTATTAACGGGGAGGGGTCGGTGTGGGGACTGTGTGTATTCACGGGGAGGGTTCGGTGTGGTGACTGTGTGTATTCGTGGGGAGGGGTCGGTACGGGGACTGTGTGTATTCGTGGGGAGGGGTCGGTGCGGGGACTGTGTGTATTCGTGGGGAGGGGTCGGTGCGGGGACTGTGTGTATTCACGGGGAGTGGTCGGTGCGGGGACTGTGTGTATTCACAGGGAGTGGTCGGTGCGGGGAATTTGCGTATTCACGGCGAGGGGTCGGTGTGGGGACTGTGTGTATTCACGGGGAGGGGTCGGTGCGGGGACTGTGTGTATTCATGGGGAGGGGTCGGTGTGGGGACTGTGTGTATTCACGGGGAGGTGTCGGTGTGGGGACTGTGTGTATTCACGGGGAGGGGTCGGTGTGGGGACTGTGTGTATTCACAGGGAGGGGTCGGTGTGGGGACTGTGTGTATTCACGGGGAGGGGTCGGTGTGGGGACTGTGTGTATTCACGGGGAGGGTTCGGTGTGGTGACTGTGTGTATTCGTGGGGAGGGGTCGGTACGGGGACTGTGTGTATTCGTGGGGAGGGGTCGGTGCGGGGAATGTGTGTATTCGTGGGGAGGGGTCGGTGCGGGGACTGTGTGTATTCACGGGGAGTGGTCGGTGCGGGGACTGTGTGTATTCACGGGGAGGGGTCGGTGCGGGGACTGTGTGTATTCGTGGGGAGGGGTCGGTGTGGGGACTGTGTGTATTCACGGGGAGGGGTCGGTGTGGGGACTGTCTGTATTCACAGGGAGGGGTCCGTGTGGGGACTGTGTGTATTCACGGGGTGGGGTCGGTTCGGGGACTGTGTGTATTCACGGGGAGGGGTCGGTGTGGGGACTGTGTGTATTCACGGGGAGGGGTCGGTGTGGGGACTGTCTGTATTCACAGGGAGGGGTCCGTGTGGGGACTGTGTGTATTCACGGGGTGGGGTCGGTGCGGGGTCTGTGTGTATTCGTGGGGAGGGGTCGGGGCGGGGACTGTGTGTATTCGTGGGGAGGGGTCGGTACGGGGACTGTGTGTATTCACGGGGAGGGGTCGGTGTGGGGACTGTGTGTATTCGTGGGGAGGGGTCGGTGTGGGGACTGTGTGTATTAATGGGGTGGGGTCGGTGTGGGGACTGTGTGTATTCACGGGGAGGGGTCGGTGTGGGGCCTGTGTGTATTCACGGGGAGGGGTCGGTGTGGGGACTGTGTGTATTCACGGGGAGGGGTCGGTGTGGGGACTGTGTGTATTCACGGGGAGGGGTCGGTGTGGGGACTGTGTGTATTCACAGGGAGGGGTCGGTGTGGGGACTGTGTGTATTCACGGGGAGGGGTCGGTGTGGGGACTGTGTGTATTAACGGGGAGGGGTCGGTGTGGGGATTGTGTGTATTCACGGGGAGGGGTCGGTGTGGGGACTGTGTGTATTAACGGGGAGGGGTCGGTGTGGGGATTGTGTGTATTCACGGGGAGGGGTCGGTGTGGGGACTGTGTGTATTCACGGGGAGGGGTCGGTGTGGGGACTGTGTGTATTCACAGGGAGGGGTCGGTGCGGGGACTGTGTGTATTCACAGGGAGGGGTCAGTGCGGGGACTGTGTGTATTCACGGGGAGGGGTCGGTGTGGGGACTGTGTGTATTAACGGGGAGGGGTCGGTGTGGGGATTGTGTGTATTCACGGGGAGGGGTCGGTGTGGGGACTGTGTGTATTCACGGGGAGGGGTCGGTGCGGGGACTGTGTGTATTCACGGGGAGGGGTCGGTGTGGGGACTGTGTGTATTCACGGGGAGGGGTCGGTGTGGGGACTGTCTGTATTCACTGGGAGGGGTCGGTGTGGGGACTGTGTGTATTCACGGGGAGGGGTCGGTGTGGGGACTGTGTGTATTCACAGGGAGGGGTCGGTGTGGGGACTATGTGCATTCACAGGGAGGGGTCGGTGTGGGGACTGTGTGTATTCACGGGGAGGGGTCGGTGTGGGGACTGTGTGTATTCACGGGGAGGCGTCGATGAGGGGACTGTGTGTATTCACGGGAAAGGGTCGGTGTGGGGACTGTGTGTATTCACGGGGAGGGGTCGGTGTGGGGACTGTGTGTATTCACGGGGAGGGGTCGGTGTGGGGACTGTGTGTATTCACGGGGAGGGGTCGGTGTGGGGACTGTGTGTATTCACGGGGAGGGGTCGGTGTGGGGACTGTGTGTATTCACGGGAGGGGTCGGTGTGGGGACTGTGTGTATTCACGGGGAGGGGTCGGTGCAGGGACTGTGTGTATTCGCGGGGAGGGGTCGGTGTGGGGACTGTGTGTATTCCCAGGGAGGGGTCGGTGTGGGGACTGTGTGTATTAACGGGGAGGGGTCGGTGCGGGGACTGTGCGTATTCACGGGAGGGGTCGGTGCGGGGACTGTGTGTATTCACAGGGAGGGGTCGGTGTGGGGACTGTGTGTATTCACGGGGAGGGGTCGGTGTGGGGACTGTGTGTATTCATGGGGAGGGGTCGGTGCGGGGACTGTGTGTATTCACGGAGAGGGGTCGGTGTGGGGACTGTGTGTATTCACAGGGAGGGGTCGGTGTGGGGACTGTGTGTATTCACGGGGAGGGGTCGGTGTGGGGACTGTGTGTATTCACGGCGAGGGGTCGGTGTGGGGACTGTGTGTATTCACAGGGAGTGGTCGGTGTGGGGACTGTGTGTATTCACGGGGAGGGGTCGGTGTGGGGACTGTGAGTATTCACGGGGAGGGGTCGGTGTGGGGACTGTGTGTATTCACGGGGAGGGGTCAGTGTGGGGACTGTGTGTATTCACAGGGAGGGGTCGGTGCGGGGACTGTGTGTATTCACGGGGAGGGGTCGGTGTGGGGACTGTGTGTATTAACGGGGAGGGGTCGGTGCGGGGACTGTGTGTATTCACGGGGAGGGGTCGGTGTGGGGACTGTGTGTATTCACGGGGAGGGGTCGGTGCGGGGACTGTGTGTATTCACGGGGAGGGGTCGGTGTGGGGACTGTGTGTATTCACGGGGAGGGGTTGGTGCAGGGACTGTGTGTATTCGCGGGGAGGGGTCGGTGTGGGGACTGTGTGTATTCCCAGGGAGGGGTCGGTGTGGGGACTGTGTGTATTAACGGGGAGGGGTCGGTGCGGGGACTGTGCGTATTCACGGGAGGGGTCGGTGCGGGGACTGTGTGTATTCACAGGGAGGGGTCGGTGTGGGGACTGTGTGTATTCACGGGGAGGGGTCGGTGTGGGGACTGTGTGTATTCATGGGGAGGGGTCGGTGCGGGGACGGTGTGTATTCACGGGGAGGGGTCGGTGTGGGGACTGTGTGTATTCACGGGGAGGGGTCGGTGCGGGGACTGTGTGTATTCACGGCGAGGGGTCGGTGTGGGGACTGTGAGTATTCACGGGGAGGGGTCGGTGTGGGGACTGTGTGTATTCACGGGGAGGGGTCAGTGTGGGGACTGTGTGTATTCACAGGGAGGGGTCGGTGCGGGGACTGTGTGTATTCACGGGGAGGGGTCGGTGTGGGGACTGTGTGTATTCACGGGGAGGGGTCGGTGCGGGGACTGTGTGTATTCACGGGGAGGGGTCGGTGTGGGGACTGTGTGTATTCACGGGGAGGGGTCGGTGCGGGGACTGTGTGTATTCACGGGGAGGGGTCGGTGTGGGGACTGTGTGTATTCACGGGGAGGGGTCAGTGTGGGGACTGTGTGTATTCACAGGGAGGGGTCGGTGCGGGGACTGTGTGTATTCACGGGGAGGGGTTGGTGTGGGGACTGTGTGTATTAACGGGGAGGGGTCGGTGTGGGGACTGTGTGTATTCACGGGGAGGGGTCGGTGTGGGGACTGTGTGTATTCACGGGGAGGGGTCGGTGTCGGGACTGTGTGTATTCACGGGGAGGGGTCGGTGTGGGGATTGTGTGTATTCACGGGGAGGGGTCGGTGTGTGGACTGTGTGTATTCACGGGGAGGGGTCGGTGCGGGGACTGTGTGTATTCACGGGGAGGGGTCGGTGCGGGGACTGTGTGTATTCACGGCGAGGGGTCGGTGTGGGGACTGTGTGTATTCACGGCGAGGGGTCGGTGTGGGGATTGTGTGTATTCATGGCGAGGGGTCGGTGCGGGGACTGTGTGTATTCACGGGGAGGGGTCGCTGCGGGGACTGTGTGCATTCACGGGGAGGGGTCGCTGCGGGGACTGTGTGTATTCACGGGGAGGGGTCGGTGTGGGGACTGTGTGTATTCACGGGGAGGGGTCGGTGTGGGGACTGTGTGTATTCACGGGGAGGGGTCGGTGTGGGGACTGTGTGTATTCACAGGGAGGGGTCGGTGTGGGGACTGTGTGTATTCACAGGGAGGGGTCGGTGTGGGGACTGTGTGTATTCACGGCGAGGGGTCGGTGTGGGGACTGTGTGTATTAATGGGGTGGGGTCGGTGTGGGGACTGTGTGTATTCACGGCGAGGGGTCGGTGTGGGGACTGTGTGTATTCACGGCGAGGGGTCGGTGTGGGGACTGTGTGTATTCACGGGGAGTGGTCGGTGTGGGGACTGTGTGTATTCACGGGAGGTGTCGGTGTGGGGACTGTGTGTATTCACGGGGAGGGGTCGGTGCGGGAATGTGTGTAATCACAGGGATGGGTCGGTGTGGGGACTGTGTGTATTAACGGGGAGGGGTCGGTGTGGGGACTGTGTGTATTCACGGGGAGGGGTCGGTGCAGGGACTGTGTGTATTCGCGGGGAGGGGTCGGTGCGGGGACTGTGTGTATTCACAGGGAGGGGTCGGTGTGGGGACTGTGTGTATTAACGGGGAGGGGTCGGTGCGGGGACTGTGCGTATTCACGGGAGGGGTCGGTGTGGGGACTGTGTGTATTCACAGGGAGGGGTCGGTGTGGGGACTGTGTGTATTCATGGGGAGGGGTCGGTGCGGGGACTGTGTGTATTCACGGAGAGGGGTCGGTTTGGGGACTGTGTGTATTCACAGGGAGGGGTCGGTGTGGGGACTGTGTGTATTCACGGCGAGGGGTCGGTTTGGGGACTGTGTGTATTCACGGTGAGGGGTCGGTGTGGGGACTGTGTGTATTCACGGGGAGGGGTCGGTGTGGGGACTGTGTGTATTCACGGCGAGGTGTCGGTGTGGGGACTGTGTGTATTCACGGCGAGGTGTCGGTGTGGGG
Organism: Chiloscyllium punctatum; assembly: GCF_047496795.1. Taxonomy (NCBI): domain Eukaryota; kingdom Metazoa; phylum Chordata; class Chondrichthyes; order Orectolobiformes; family Hemiscylliidae; genus Chiloscyllium; species Chiloscyllium punctatum. The sequence goes on from NC_092760.1 coordinate 20,309,137, forward strand.
ACTGTGTGTATTCACAGGGAGTGGTCGGTGTGGGGACTGTGTGTATTCACGGGGAGGGGTCGGTGTGGGGACTGTGTGTATTCACAGGGAGGGGTCGGTGTGGGGACTGTGTGTATTCACGGGGAGGGGTCGGTGTGGGGGCTGTGTGTATTCACGGGGAGGGGTCGGTGTGGGGACTGTGTGTATTCACGGGGAGGGTTCGGTGTGGGGACTGTGTGTATTCGTGGGGAGGGGTCGGTACGGGGACTGTGTGTATTCACGGGGAGGGGTCGGTGCGGGGACTGTGTGTATTCGTGGGGAGGGGTCGGTGCGGGGACTGTGTGTATTCACGGGGAGTGGTCGGTGCGGGGACTGTGTGTATTCACGGGGAGGGGTCGGTGCGGGGACTGTGTGTATTCACGGGGAGGGGTCGGTGTGGGGACTGTCTGTATTCACAGGGAGGGGTCCGTGTGGGGACTGTGTGTATTCACAGGGAGGGGTCGGTGTGGGGACTGTGTGTATTCACGGGGAGGGGTCGGTGTGGGGACTGTGTGTATTCACGGAGAGGGGTCGGTGTGGGGACTGTGTGTATTCACAGGGAGGGGTCGGTGTGGGGACTGTGTGTATTCACGGGGAGGGGTCGGTGTGGGGACTGTGTGTATTCACGGGGAGGGGTCGGTGTGGGGCCTGTGTGTATTCACAGGGAGGGGTCGCTGCGGGGACTGTGTGTATTCACGGGGAGGGGTCGGTGTGGGGACTGTGTGTATTCACGGGGAGGGGTCGCTGCGGGGACTGTGTGTATTCACGGGGAGGGGTCGGTGCGGGGACTGTGTGTATTCGTGGGGAGGGGTCGGTGCGGGGACTGTGTGTATTCACGGGGAGGGGTCGGTGCGGGGACTGTGTGTATTCACGGGGAGGGGTCGGTGTGGGGACTGTCTGTATTCACAGGGAGGGGTCCGTGTGGGGTTGTGTGTATTCACGGGGTGGGGTCGGTGCGGGGTCTGTGTGTATTCACAGGGAGGGGTCGGGGCGGGCACTGTGTGTATTCGTGGGGAGGGGTCGGTACGGGGACTGTGTGTATTCACGGGGAGGGGTCGGTGTGGGGACTGTGTGTATTCACGGGGAGGGGTCGGTGTGGGGCCTGTGTGTATTCACAGGGAGGGGTCGGTGTGGGGACTGTGTGTATTCACGGGGAGGGGTCGGTGTGGGGACTGTCTGTATTCACAGGGAGGGGTCGGTGTGGGGACTGTGTGTATTCACGGGGAGGGGTCGGTGTGGGGACTGTCTGTATTCACAGGGAGGGGTCCGTGTGGGGACTGTGTGTATTAATGGGGTGGGGTCGGTGTGGGGACTGTGTGTATTCACAGGGAGGGGTCGGTGTGGGGACTGTGTGTATTCACGGCGAGGGGTCGGTGTGGGGACTGTCTGTATTCACAGGGAGGGGTCGGTGCGGGGACTGTGTGTATTCACAGCGAGGGGTCGGTGTGGGGACTGTGTGTATTCACGGGGAGGGGTCGGTGTGGGGACTGTGTGTATTCACGGGGAGGGGTCGGTGTGGGGACTGTGTGTATTCACGGGGAGGAGTCGGTGTGGGGACTGTGTGTATTCACGGGGAGGGGTCGGTGTGGGGACTGTGTGTATTCACGGGGAGGGGTCGGTGTGGGGACTGTGTGTATTAACAGTGAGGGGTCGGTATGGGGACTGTGTGTATTAACGGGGAGGGGTCGGTGTGGGGACTGTGTGTATTAACGGGGAGGGGTCGGTGTGGGGACTGTGTGTATTCACAGGGAGGGGTCGGTGTGGGGACTGTGTGTATTCACGGGGAGGGGTCGGTGTGGGGACTGTGTGTATTCACGGGGAGGGGTCGGTGTGGGGACTGTGTGTATTCACGGGGAGGGGTCTGTGTGGGGACTGTGTGTATTCACGGGGAGGGGTCGGTGCGGGGCCTGTGTGTATTCACAGGGAGGGGTCGGTGTGTGGACTGTGTGTATTCACGGGGAGGGGTCGGTGTGGGGACTGTGTGTATTCACGGGGAGGGGTCGGTGTGGGGGCTGTGTGTATTAACGGGGAGGGGTTGGTGCGGGGACTGTGTGTATTCACAGGGAGTGGTCGGTGTGGGGACTGTGTGTATTAACAGGGAGGGGTCGGTGTGGGGACTGTGTGTATTCACAGGGAGTGGTCGGTGCGGGGAATTTGCGTATTCACGGCGAGGGGTCGGTGTGGGGACTGTGTGTATTCACGGGGAGGGGTCGGTGCGGGGACTGTGTGTATACACGGGGAGGGGTCGGTGCGGGGACTGTGTGTATTCGTGGGGAGGGGTCGGTGTGGGGACTGTGTGTATTCACGGGGAGTGGTCGGTGCGGGGACTGTGTGTATTCACGGGGAGTGGTCGGTGCGGGGACTGTGTGTATTCACGGGGAGGGGTCGGTGTGGGGACTGTCTGTATTCACAGGGAGGGGTCCGTGTGGGGACTGTGTGTATTCACGGGGTGGGGTCGGTGCGGGGTCTGTGTGTATTCACAGGGAGGGGTCGGGGCGGGGACTGTGTGTATTCACGGGGAGGGGTCGGTGTGGGGACTGTCTGTATTCACAGGGAGGGGTCCGTGTGGGGACTGTGTGTATTCACGGGGTGGGGTCGGTGCGGGGTCTGTGTGTATTCACAGGGAGGGGTCGGGGCGGGGACTGTGTGTATTCACGGGGAGGGGTCGGTGTGGGGACTGTGTGTATTCACGGGGAGGGGTCGGTGTGGGGACTGTCTGTATTCACAGGGAGGGGTCCGTGTGGGGACTGTGTGTATTCACGGGGTGGGGTCGGTGCGGGGTCTGTGTGTATTCACAGGGAGGGGTCGGGGCGGGGACTGTGTGTATTCACGGGGAGGGGTCGGTGTGGGGACTGTGTGTATTCACAGGGAGGGGTCGGGGCGGGGACTGTGTGTATTCGTGGGGAGGGGTCGGTACGGGGACTGTGTGTATTCACGGGGAGGGGTCGGTGTGGGGCCTGTGTGTATTCACGGGGAGGGGTCGGTGTGGGGACTGTGTGTATTCACGGGGAGGTGTCGGTGTGGGGACTGTGTGTATTCACGGGGAGGGATCGGTGTGGGGACTGTGTGTATTCACGGGGAGGGGTCGGTGTGGGAACTGTGTGTATTCACGGGGAGGGGTCCGTGTGGGGACTGTGTGTATTCACGGGTTGGGGTCGGTGTGGGGACTGTGTGTATTCACAGCGAGGGGTCGGTGTGGGGACTGTGTGTATTCACGGGGAGGGGTCGGTGTGGGGACTGTGTGTATTCACGGGGAGGGGTCGGTGTGGGGACTGTGTGTATTCACAGGGAGGGGTCGGTGTGGGGACTGTGTGTATTCACGGGGAGGGGTCGGTGTGGGGACTGTGTGTATTCACAGGGAGGGTTCGTTGTGGGGACTGTGTGTATTCGTGGGGAGGGGTCGGTACGGGGACTGTGTGTATTCACGGGGAGGGGTCGGTGCGGGGACTGTGTGTATTCACGGGGAGGGGTCGGTGTGGGGACTGTGTGTATTCATGGGGAGGGGTCGGTGTGGGGACTGTGTGTATTCACGGGGAGGGGTCGGTGCGGGGACTGTGTGTATTGACGGGGAGGGGTCGGTGTGGGGACTGTGTGTATTCACGGGGAGGAGTCGGTGTGGGGACTGTGTGTATTCACGGGGAGGGGTCGGTGTGGGGACTGTGTGTATTCACGGGGAGGGGTCGGTGTGGGGACTGTGTGTATTCACGGGGAGGGGTCGGTGTGGGGACTGTGTGTATTCACGGGGAGGGGTCGGTGTGGGGACTGTGTGTATTCACGGGGAGGGGTCGGTGCGGGGCCTGTGTGTATTCACAGGGAGGGGTCGGTGTGGGGACTGTGTGTATTCACGGGGAGGGGTCGGTGTGGGGGCTGTGTGTATTCACGGGGAGGGGTTGGTGCGGGGACTGTGTGTATTCACAGGGAGTGGTCGGTGCGGGGAATTTGCGTATTCACGGCGAGGGGTCGGTGTGGGGACTGTGTGTATTCACGGGGAGGTGTCGGTGTGGGGACTTTGTGTATTCACGGGGAGGTGTCGGTGTGGGGACTGTGTGTATTCACAGGGAGGGGTCGGTGTGGGGACTGTGTGTATTCACGGGGAGGGGTCGGTGTGGGGACTGTGTGTATTCACGGGGAGGGTTCGTTGTGGGGACTGTGTGTATTCACGGGGAGGGGTCGGTGCGGGGACTGTGTGTATTCGTGGGGAGGGGTCGGTGTGGGGACTGTGTGTATTCACGGGGAGGGGTCGGTGTGGGGACTGTGTGTATTCACGGGGAGGGGTCGGTGCGGGGACTGTGTGTATTCACGGGGAGGGGTCGGTGTGGGGACTGTGTTTATTCACGGGGAGGGGTCGGTGTGGGGACTGTCTGTATTCACAGGGAGGGGTCCGTGTGGGGACTGTGTGTATTCACGGGGTGGGGTCGGTGCGGGGTCTGTGTGTATTCACAGGGAGGGGTCGGTACGGGGACTGTGTGTATTCACGGGGAGGGGTCGGTGTGGGGACTGTGTGTATTCGTGGGGAGGGGTCGGTGTGGGGACTGTGTGTATTAATGGGGTGGGGTCGGTGTGGGGACTGTGTGTATTCACGGGGAGGGGTCGGTGTGGGGCCTGTGTGTATTCACAGGGAGGGGTCGGTGTGGGGACTGTGTGTATTCACGGGGAGGGGTCGGTGCGGGGACTGTGTGTATTCACGGGGAGGGGTCAGTGTGGGGATTGTGTGTATTCACGGGGAGGGGTCGGTGAGGGGACTGTGTGTATTCACGGGGAGGTGTCGGTGTGGGGACTGTGTGTATTCACGGGGAGGCGTCGGTGTGGGAACTGTGTGTATTCACAGGGAGGGGTCGGTGTGGGGACTGTGTGTATTCACGGGGAGGGGTCGGTGCGGGGACTGTGTGTATTCACGGGAAAGGGTCAGTGTGTGGACTGTGTGTATTCCTGGGGAAGGGTCGGTGTGGGGACTGTGTGTATTCACAGGGAGGGGTCGGTGTGGGGACTGTGTGTATTCCTGGGGAGGGGTCGGTGTGGGGACTGTGTGTATTCCTGGGGAGGGGTCGGTGTGGGGACTGTGTGTATTCACGGGGAGGGGTCGGTGCGGGGACTGTGTGTATTCACGGGGAGGGGTCGGTGCGGGGACTGTGTGTATTCACGGGGAGGGGTCGGTGCGGGGACTGCGTGTATTCACGGGGAGGGGTCGCTGCCGGGACTGTGTGTATTCACGGGGAGGGGTCGGTGTGGGAACTGTGTGTATTCACGGGGAGGGGTCGGTGCGGGGACTGTGTGTATTCACGGGGAGGGGTCGGTGTGGGGACTGTGTGTATTAACGGGGAGGGGTCGGTGTGGGGACTGTGTGTATTCACGGGGAGGGGTCGGTGCGGGGACTGTGCGTATTCACGGGAGGGGTCGGTGTGGGGACTGTGTGTATTCACAGGGAGGGGTCGGTGTGGGGACTGTGTGTATTCATGGGGAGGGGTCGGTGCGGGGACTGTGTGTATTCACGGAGAGGGGTCGGTTTGGGGACTGTGTGTATTCACAGGGAGGGGTCGGTGTGGGGACTGTGTGTATTCACGGCGAGGGGTCGGTTTGGGGACTGTGTGTATTCACGGTGAGGGGTCGGTGTGGGGACTGTGTGTATTCACGGGGAGGGGTCGGTGTGGGGACTGTGTGTATTCACGGCGAGGTGTCGGTGTGGGGACTGTGTGTATTCACAGGGAGTGGTCGGTGTGGGGACTGTGTGTATTCACGGGGAGGGGTCGGTGTGGGGACTGTGTGTATTCACAGGGAGGGGTCGGTGTGGGGACTGTGTGTATTCACGGGGAGGGGTCGGTGTGGGGGCTGTGTGTATTCACGGGGAGGGGTCGGTGTGGGGACTGTGTGTATTCACGGGGAGGGTTCGGTGTGGGGACTGTGTGTATTCGTGGGGAGGGGTCGGTACGGGGACTGTGTGTATTCACGGGGAGGGGTCGGTGCGGGGACTGTGTGTATTCGTGGGGAGGGGTCGGTGCGGGGACTGTGTGTATTCACGGGGAGTGGTCGGTGCGGGGACTGTGTGTATTCACGGGGAGGGGTCGGTGCGGGGACTGTGTGTATTCACGGGGAGGGGTCGGTGTGGGGACTGTCTGTATTCACAGGGAGGGGTCCGTGTGGGGACTGTGTGTATTCACAGGGAGGGGTCGGTGTGGGGACTGTGTGTATTCACGGGGAGGGGTCGGTGTGGGGACTGTGTGTATTCACGGAGAGGGGTCGGTGTGGGGACTGTGTGTATTCACAGGGAGGGGTCGGTGTGGGGACTGTGTGTATTCACGGGGAGGGGTCGGTGTGGGGACTGTGTGTATTCACGGGGAGGGGTCGGTGTGGGGCCTGTGTGTATTCACAGGGAGGGGTCGCTGCGGGGACTGTGTGTATTCACGGGGAGGGGTCGGTGTGGGGACTGTGTGTATTCACGGGGAGGGGTCGCTGCGGGGACTGTGTGTATTCACGGGGAGGGGTCGGTGCGGGGACTGTGTGTATTCGTGGGGAGGGGTCGGTGCGGGGACTGTGTGTATTCACGGGGAGGGGTCGGTGCGGGGACTGTGTGTATTCACGGGGAGGGGTCGGTGTGGGGACTGTCTGTATTCACAGGGAGGGGTCCGTGTGGGGATGTGTGTATTCACGGGGTGGGGTCGGTGCGGGGTCTGTGTGTATTCACAGGGAGGGGTCGGGGCGGGCACTGTGTGTATTCGTGGGGAGGGGTCGGTACGGGGACTGTGTGTATTCACGGGGAGGGGTCGGTGTGGGGACTGTGTGTATTCACGGGGAGGGGTCGGTGTGGGGCCTGTGTGTATTCACAGGGAGGGGTCGGTGTGGGGACTGTGTGTATTCACGGGGAGGGGTCGGTGTGGGGACTGTCTGTATTCACAGGGAGGGGTCGGTGTGGGGACTGTGTGTATTCACGGGGAGGGGTCGGTGTGGGGACTGTCTGTATTCACAGGGAGGGGTCCGTGTGGGGACTGTGTGTATTAATGGGGTGGGGTCGGTGTGGGGACTGTGTGTATTCACAGGGAGGGGTCGGTGTGGGGACTGTGTGTATTCACGGCGAGGGGTCGGTGTGGGGACTGTCTGTATTCACAGGGAGGGGTCGGTGCGGGGACTGTGTGTATTCACAGCGAGGGGTCGGTGTGGGGACTGTGTGTATTCACGGGGAGGGGTCGGTGTGGGGACTGTGTGTATTCACGGGGAGGGGTCGGTGTGGGGACTGTGTGTATTCACGGGGAGGAGTCGGTGTGGGGACTGTGTGTATTCACGGGGAGGGGTCGGTGTGGGGACTGTGTGTATTCACGGGGAGGGGTCGGTGTTGGGACTGTGTGTATTAACAGTGAGGGGTCGGTATGGGGACTGTGTGTATTAACGGGGAGGGGTCGGTGTGGGGACTGTGTGTATTAACGGGGAGGGGTCGGTGTGGGGACTGTGTGTATTCACAGGGAGGGGTCGGTGTGGGGACTGTGTGTATTCACGGGGAGGGGTCGGTGTGGGGAATGTGTGTATTCACGGGGAGGGGTCGGTGTGGGGACTGTGTGTATTCACGGGGAGGGGTCTGTGTGGGGACTGTGTGTATTCACGGGGAGGGGTCGGTGCGGGGCCTGTGTGTATTCACAGGGAGGGGTCGGTGTGTGGACTGTGTGTATTCACGGGGAGGGGTCGGTGTGGGGACTGTGTGTATTCACGGGGAGGGGTCGGTGTGGGGGCTGTGTGTATTAACGGGGAGGGGTTGGTGCGGGGACTGTGTGTATTCACAGGGAGTGGTCGGTGCGGGGAATTTGCGTATTCACGGCGAGGGGTCGGTGTGGGGACTGTGTGTATTCACGGGGAGGGGTCGGTGCGGGGACTGTGTGTATACACGGGGAGGGGTCGGTGCGGGGACTGTGTGTATTCGTGGGGAGGGGTCGGTGTGGGGACTGTGTGTATTCACGGGGAGTGGTCGGTGCGGGGACTGTGTGTATTCACAGGGAGTGGTCGGTGCGGGGACTGTGTGTATTCACGGGGAGGGGTCGGTGTGGGGACTGTCTGTATTCACAGGGAGGGGTCCGTGTGGGGACTGTGTGTATTCACGGGGAGGGGTCGGTGCGGGGTCTGTGTGTATTCACAGGGAGGGGTCGGGGCGGGGACTGTGTGTATTCACGGGGAGGGGTCGGTGTGGGGACTGTGTGTATTCACAGGGAGGGGTCGGGGCGGGGACTGTGTGTATTCGTGGGGAGGGGTCGGTACGGGGACTGTGTGTATTAACGGGGTGGGATCGGTGTGGGGACTGTGTGTATTCACGGGGAGGGGTCGGTGTGGGGCCTGTGTGTATTCACAGGGAGGGGTCGGTGTGGGGACTGTGTGTATTCACGGGGAGGTGTCGGTGTGGGGACTGTGTGTATTCACGGGGAGGGATCGGTGTGGGGACTGTCTGTATTCACAGGGAGGGGTCCGTGTGGGGACTGTGTGTATTCACGGGGAGGGGTCGGTGTGGGAACTGTGTGTATTCACGGGGAGGGGTCCGTGTGGGGACTGTGTGTATTCACGGGTTGGGGTCGGTGTGGGGACTGTGTGTATTCACAGCGAGGGGTCGGTGTGGGGACTGTGTGTATTCACGGGGAGGGGTCGGTGTGGGGACTGTGTGTATTCACGGGGAGGGGTCGGTGTGGGGACTGTGTGTATTCACAGGGAGGGGTCGGTGTGGGGACTGTGTGTATTCACGGGGAGGGGTCGGTGTGGGGACTGTGTGTATTCACAGGGAGGGTTCGTTGTGGGGACTGTGTGTATTCGTGGGGAGGGGTCGGTACGGGGACTGTGTGTATTCACGGGGAGGGGTCGGTGCGGGGACTGTGTGTATTCACGGGGAGGGGTCGGTGTGGGGACTGTGTGTATTCATGGGGAGGGGTCGGTGTGGGGACTGTGTGTATTCACGGGGAGGGGTCGGTGCGGGGACTGTGTGTATTGACGGGGAGGGGTCGGTGTGGGGACTGTGTGTATTCACGGGGAGGAGTCGGTGTGGGGACTGTGTGTATTCACGGGGAGGGGTCGGTGTGGGGACTGTGTGTATTCACGGGGAGGGGTCGGTGTGGGGACTGTGTGTATTCACGGGGAGGGGTCGGTGTGGGGACTGTGTGTATTCACGGGGAGGGGTCGGTGTGGGGACTGTGTGTATTCACGGGGAGGGGTCGGTGCGGGGCCTGTGTGTATTCACAGGGAGGGGTCGGTGTGGGGACTGTGTGTATTCACGGGGAGGGGTCGGTGTGGGGGCTGTGTGTATTCACGGGGAGGGGTTGGTGCGGGGACTGTGTGTATTCACAGGGAGTGGTCGGTGCGGGGAATTTGCGTATTCACGGCGAGGGGTCGGTGTGGGGACTGTGTGTATTCACGGGGAGGGGTCGGTGCGGGGACTGTGTGTATTCACGGGGAGGTGTCGGTGTGGGGACTTTGTGTATTCACGGGGAGGTGTCGGTGTGGGGACTGTGTGTATTCACAGGGAGGGGTCGGTGTGGGGACTGTGTGTATTCACGGGGAGGGGTCGGTGTGGGGACTGTGTGTATTCACGGGGAGGGTTCGTTGTGGGGACTGTGTGTATTCACGGGGAGGGGTCGGTGCGGGGACTGTGTGTATTCGTGGGGAGGGGTCGGTGTGGGGACTGTGTGTATTCACGGGGAGGGGTCGGTGTGGGGACTGTGTGTATTCACGGGGAGGGGTCGGTGCGGGGACTGTGTGTATTCACGGGGAGGGGTCGGTGTGGGGACTGTGTTTATTCACGGGGAGGGGTCGGTGTGGGGACTGTCTGTATTCACAGGGAGGGGTCCGTGTGGGGACTGTGTGTATTCACGGGGTGGGGTCGGTGCGGGGTCTGTGTGTATTCACAGGGAGGGGTCGGGGCGGGGACTGTGTGTATTCGTGGGGAGGGGTCGGTACGGGGACTGTGTGTATTCACGGGGAGGGGTCGGTGTGGGGACTGTGTGTATTCGTGGGGAGGGGTCGGTGTGGGGACTGTGTGTATTAATGGGGTGGGGTCGGTGTGGGGACTGTGTGTATTCACGGGGAGGGGTCGGTGTGGGGCCTGTGTGTATTCACAGGGAGGGGTCGGTCTGGGGACTGTGTGTATTCACGGGGAGGGGTCGGTGCGGGGACTGTGTGTATTCACGGGGAGGGGTCAGTGTGGGGATTGTGTGTATTCACGGGGAGGGGTCGGTGAGGGGACTGTGTGTATTCACGGGGAGGTGTCGGTGCGGGGACTGTGTGTATTCACGGGGAGGCGTCGGTGTGGGAACTGTGTGTATTCACGGGGAGGGGTCGGTGCGGGGACTGTGTGTATTCACGGGAAAGGGTCAGTGTGTGGACTGTGTGTATTCCTGGGGAAGGGTCGGTGTGGGGACTGTGTGTATTCACAGGGAGGGGTCGGTGTGGGGACTGTGTGTATTCCTGGGGAGGGGTCGGTGTGGGGACTGTGTGTATTCCTGGGGAGGGGTCGGTGTGGGGACTGTGTGTATTCACGGGGAGGGGTCGGTGCGGGGACTGTGTGTATTCACGGGGAGGGGTCGGTGCGGGGACTGTGTGTATTCACGGGGAGGGGTCGGTGCGGGGACTGCGTGTATTCACGGGGAGGGGTCGCTGCCGGGACTGTGTGTATTCACGGGGAGGGGTCGGTGTGGGAACTGTGTGTATTCACGGGGAGGGGTCGGTGCGGGGACTGTGTGTATTCACGGGGAGGGGTCGGTGTGGGGACTGTGTGTATTAACGGGGAGGGGTCGGTGTGGGGACTGTGTGTATTCACGGGGAGGGGTCGGTGCGGGGACTGTGTGTATTCACGGGGAGGGGTCGGAGCGGGAACTGTGTGTATTCACGGGGAGGGGTCGGTGTGGGGACTGTGTGTATTCACGTGGAGGGGTCGGTGCGGGGACTGTGTGTATTCACGGGGAGGGGTCGGTGCGGGGACTGTGTGTATTCACGGGGAGGGGTCGGTGTGGGGACTGTGTGTATTCACGGGGAGGGGTCGGTGCGGGGACTGTGTGTATTCACGGGGAGGGGTCGCTGCGGGGACTGTGTGTATTCACAGGGAGGGGTCGGTGTGGGGACTGTGTGTATTCACGTGGAGGGGTCGGTGCGGGGACTGTGTGTATTCACGGGGAGGGGTCGGTGTGGGGACTGTGTGTATTCACGGCGAGGGGTCGGTGCGGGGACTGTGTGTATTCACGGGGAGGGGTCGGTGTCGGGACTGTGTGTATTCACGGGGAGGGGTCGGTGTGGGGACTGTGTGTATTCACGGGGAGGGGTCGTTGTGGGGACTGTGTGTATTAATGGGGTGGGGTCGGTGCGGGGACTGTGTGTATTCACAGGGAGGGGTCGGTGCGGGGACTGTGTGTATTCCCGGGGAGGGGTCGGTGCGGGGACTGTGTGTATTCACGGAGAGGGGTCGGTTTGGGGAATGTGTGTATTCACAGGGAGGGGTCGGTGTGGGGACTGTTTGTATTCCCGGGGTGGGGTCGGTGTGGGGATTGTGTGTATTCACGGGGAGGGGTCGGTGCGGGGACTGTGTGTATTCACGGGGAGGGGTCGGTGTGGGGACTGTGTGTATTCACGGTGAGGGGTCGGTGCTGGGTCTGTGTGTATTAACGGGGAGGGGTCGGTGTGGGGATTGTGTGTATTCACAGGGAGGGGTCGGTGTGGGGACTGTGTGTATTCACGGGGAGGGGTCGGTGCGGGGACTGTGTGTATTCACGGGAAAGGGTCGGTGTGTGGACTGTGTGTATTCACAGGGAGGGGTCGGTTTGGGGACTGTGTGTATTCACGGGGAGGGGTCGGTGTGGGGACTGTGTGTATTCACGGGGAGGGGTCGGTGTGGGGACTGTGTGTATTCACGGGGAGGGGTCGGTGTGGGGACTGTGTGTATTCACGGGGAGGGGTCGGTGTGGGGACTGTGTGTATTCACATGGAGGGGTCGGTGTGGGGACTGTGTGTATTCACGGGGAGGGTTCGGTGTGGGGACTGTGTGTATTCACGGGGAGGGGTCGGTGTGGGGATTGTGTGTATTCACGGGGAGGGGTCGGTGTGGGGACTGTGTGTATTCACGGGGAGGGGTCAGTGTCGGGATTGTGTGTATTCACGGGGAGGGGTCAGTGTCGGGATTGTGTGTATTCACGGGGAGGGGTCGGTGTGGGGACTGTGTGTATTCACGGGGAGGGGTCGGTGTGGGGACTGTGTGTATTCACGGGGAGGGGTCGGTGTGGGGACTGTGTGTATTCACGGGGAGGGGTCGGTGTGGGGACTGTGTGTATTCACATGGAGGGGTCGGTGTGGGGACTGTGTGTATTCACGGGGAGGGGTCAGTGTCGGGATTGTGTGTATTCACGGGGAGGGGTCGGTGTGGGGACTGTGTGTATTCACGGCGAGGGGTCGGTGTGGGGACTGTGTGTATTCATGGGGAGGGGTCAGTGTCGGGATTGTGTGTATTCACAGGGAGGGGTCGGTGTAGGGACTTTGTGTATTCACGGGGAAGGGTCGGTGTGGGGACTGTGTGTATTCCTGGGGAGGGTTCGGTGTGGGGATTGTGTGTATTCACGGGGAGGGGTCGGTGCCGGGACTGTGTGTATTCACAGGGAGGGTTCGGTGTGGGGACTGTCTGTATTCACAGGGAGGGGTCGGTGTGGGGACTGTGTGTATTCACGGGGAGGGGTCACTGTCGGGACTGTGTGTATTCACGGGGAGGGGTCGGTGTGGGGACTGTGTGTATTCACGGGGAGGGGTCGGTGTGGGGACTGTGTGTATTCCTGGGGAGGGGTCGGTGTGGGGACTGTGTGTATTCACGGGGAGGGGTCGGTGTGGGGACTGTGTGTATTCCTGGGGAGGGGTTTGTGTGGGGACTGTGTGTATTCACGGGGAGTGGTCGGTGCTGGGACTGTGTGTATTCACGGGGAGGGGTCGGTGTGGGGACTGTGTGTATTCACGGGGAGGGGTCGGTGTGGGGACTGTGTGTATTAACGGAGAGGGGTCGGTGTGGGGACTGTGTGTATTCACGGGGAGGGGTCGGTGCGGGGTCTGTGTGTATTCACAGGGAGGGGTCGGGGCGGGGACTGTGTGTATTCGTGGGGAGGGGTCGGTACGGGGACTGTGTGTATTCACGGGGAGGGGTCGGTGTGGGGACTGTGTTTATTCGTGGGGAGGGGTCGGTGTGGGGACTGTGTGTATTAATGGGGTGGGGTCGGTGTGGGGACTGTGTGTATTCACGGGGAGGGGTCGGTGTGGGGACTGTGTGTATTCACGGGGAGGGGTCGGTGTGGGGCCTGTGTGTATTCACAGGGAGGGGTCGGTGTGGGGACTGTGTGTATTCACGGGGAGGGGTCGGTGTGGGGACTGTGTGTATTCACGGGGAGGCGTCGGTGTGGGAACTGTGTGTATTCACAGGGAGGTGTCGGTGTGGGGACTGTGTGTATTCACGGGGAGGCGTCGGTGTGGGAACTGTGTGTATTCACGGGGAGGGGTCGGTGCGGGGACTGTGTGTATTCACGGGAAAGGGTCAGTGTGTGGACTGTGTGTATTCCTGGGGAGGGTTCGGTGTGGGGACTGTGTGTATTCCTGGTGAGGGGTCGGTGTGGGGACTGTGTGTATTCACGGGGAGGGGTCGGTGTGGGAACTGTGTGTATTCACCGGGAGGGGTCGGTGTGGGGCCTGTGTGTATTCACAGGGAGGGGTCGGTGTGGGGACTGTGTGTATTCACGGGGAGGGGTCGGTGCGGGGACTGTGTGTATTCATGGGGAGGGGTCAGTGTGGGGATTGTGTGTATTCACGGGGAGGGGTCGGTGAGGGGACTGTGTGTATTCACGGGGAGGTGTCGGTGTGGGGACTGTGTGTATTCACGGGGAGGCGTCGGTGTGGGAACTGTGTGTATTCACGGGGAGGGGTCGGTGCGGGGACTGTGTGTATTCACGGGAAAGGGTCAGTGTGTGGACTGTGTGTATTCACGGGGAGGGGTCGGTGTGGGGACTGTGTGTATTCACGGGGAAGGGTCGGTGTGGGGACTGTGTGTATTCCTGGGGAGGGGTCGGTGTGGGGACTGTGTGTATTCACGGGGAGGGGTCGGTGCGGGGACTGTGTGTATTCACGGGGAGGGGTCGGTGCGGGGACTGCGTGTATTCACGGGGAGGGGTCGCTGCCGGGACTGTGTGTATTCACGGGGAGGGGTCGGTGTGGGGACTGTGTGTATTCACGGGGAGGGGTCGGTGTGGGAACTGTGTGTATTCACGGGGAGGGGTCGGTGCGGGGACTGTGTGTATTCACGGGGAGGGGTCGGTGTGGGGACTGTGTGTATTAACGGGGAGGGGTCGGTGTGGGGATTGTGTGTATTCACGGGGAGGGGTCGGTGTGGGGACTGTGTGTATTAACGGGGAGGGGTCGGTGTGGGGACTGTGTGTATTCACGGGGAGGGGTCGGTGCGGGGACTGTGTGTATTCACGGGGAGGGGTCGGAGCGGGAACTGTGTGTATTCACGGGGAGGGGTCGGTGTGGGGACTGTGTGTATTCACGTGGAGGGGTCGGTGCGGGGACTGTGTGTATTCACGGGGAGGGGTCGGTGCGGGGACTGTGTGTATTCACGTGGAGGGGTCGGTGCGGGGACTGTGTGTATTCACGGGGAGGGGTCGGTGCGGGGACTGTGTGTATTCACGGGGAGGGGTCGCTGCGGGGACTGTGTGTATTCACGGCGAGGGGTCGGTGCGGGGACTGTGTGTATTCACGGGGAGGGGTCGGTGTGGGGACTGTGTGTATTCACGGGGAGGGGTCGTTGTGGGGACTGTGTGTATTAATGGGGTGGGGTCGGTGCGGGGACTGTGTGTATTCACAGGGAGGGGTCGGTGCGGGGACTGTGTGTATTCCCGGGGAGGGGTCGGTGTGGGGATTGTGTGTATTCACGGGGAGGGGTCGGTTTGGGGAATGTGTGTATTCACAGGGAGGGGTCGGTGTGGGGACTGTTTGTATTCCCGGGGTGGGGTCGGTGTGGGGATTGTGTGTATTCACGGGGAGGGGTCGGTGCGGGGACTGTGTGTATTCACGGTGAGGGGTCGGTGCTGGGTCTGTGTGTATTAACGGGGAGGGGTCGGTGTGGGGATTGTGTGTATTCACAGGGAGGGGTCGGTGTGGGGACTGTGTGTATTCACGGGGAGGGGTCGGTGCGGGGACTGTGTGTATTCACGGGAAAGGGTCGGTGTGTGGACTGTGTGTATTCACGGGGAGGGGTCGGTGTGGGGACTGTGTGTATTCACGGGGAGGGGTCGGTGTGGGGACTGTGTGTATTCCTGGGGAGGGGTCGGTGTGGGGACTGTGTGTATTCACGGGGAGGGGTCGGTGTGGGGACTGTGTGTATTCACGGGGAGGGGTCGGTGTGGGGACTGTGTGTATTCACGGGGAGGGGTCGGTGTGGGGATTGTGTGTATTCACGGGGAGGGGTCGGTGTGGGGACTGTGTGTATTCACGGGGAGGGGTCAGTGTCGGGATTGTGTGTATTCACGGGGAGGGGTCAGTGTCGGGATTGTGTGTATTCACGGGGAGGGGTCGGTGTGGGGACTGTGTGTATTCACGGGGAGGGGTCGGTGTGGGGACTGTGTGTATTCACGGGGAGGGGTCGGTGTGGGGACTGTGTGTATTCACGGGGAGGGGTCGGTGTGGGGACTGTGTGTATTCACATGGAGGGGTCGGTGTGGGGACTGTGTGTATTCACGGGGAGGGGTCAGTGTCGGGATTGTGTGTATTCACGGGGAGGGGTCGGTGTGGGGACTGTGTGTATTCACGGCGAGGGGTCGGTGTGGGGACTGTGTGTATTCATGGGGAGGGGTCAGTGTCGGGATTGTGTGTATTCACAGGGAGGGGTCGGTGTAGGGACTTTGTGTATTCACGGGGAAGGGTCGGTGTGGGGACTGTGTGTATTCCTGGGGAGGGTTCGGTGTGGGGACTGTGTGTATTCACAGGGAGGGGTCGGTGTGGGGACTGTGTGTATTCACGGGGAGGGGTCACTGTCGGGACTGTGTGTATTCACGGGGAGGGGTCGGTGTGGGGACTGTGTGTATTCACGGGGAGGGGTCGGTGTGGGGACTGTGTGTATTCCTGGGGAGGGGTCGGTGTGGGGACTGTGTGTATTCACGGGGAGGGGTCGGTGTGGGGACTGTGTGTATTCCTGGGGAGGGGTTTGTGTGGGGACTGTGTGTATTCACGGGGAGGGGTCGTTGTGGGGACTATGTGTATTAACAGGGAGGGGTCGGTGTGGGGACTGTGTGTATTCACGGGGAGTGGTCGGTGCGGGGACTGTGTGTATTCACGGGGAGGGGTCGGTGTGGGGACTGTGTGTATTAACGGAGAGGGGTCGGTGTGGGGACTGTGTGTATTCACGGGGAGGGGTCGGTGCGGGGTCTGTGTGTATTCACAGGGAGGGGTCGGGGCGGGGACTGTGTGTATTCGTGGGGAGGGGTCGGTACGGGGACTGTGTGTATTCACGGGGAGGGGTCGGTGTGGGGACTGTGTTTATTCGTGGGGAGGGGTCGGTGTGGGGACTGTGTGTATTAATGGGTGGGGTCGGTGTGGGGACTGTGTGTATTCACGGGGAGGGGTCGGTGTGGGGCCTGTGTGTATTCACAGGGAGGGGTCGGTGTGGGGACTGTGTGTATTCACGGGGAGGGGTCGGTGTGGGGACTGTGTGTATTCACGGGGAGGCGTCGGTGTGGGAACTGTGTGTATTCACAGGGAGGGGTCGGTGTGGGGACTGTGTGTATTCACGGGGAGGGGTCGGTGTGGGGACTGTGTGTATTCCTGGTGAGGGGTCGGTGTGGGGACTGTGTGTATTCACGGGGAGGGGTCGGTGTGGGGACTGTGTGTATTCACGGGGAGGGGTCGGTGTGGGAACTGTGTGTATTCACCGGGAGGGGTCGGTGTGGGGACTGTGTGTATTCACAGGGAGGGGTCGGTGTGGGGACTGTGTGTATTCGTGGGGAGGGGTCGGTGTGGGAACTGTGTGTATTCACGGGGAGGGGTCGATGTGGGGACTGTGTGTATTCACGGGGAGGGGTCGGTGCGGGGACTGTGTGTATTCACAGGGAGGGGTCGGTGTGGGGACTGTGTGTATTCACGGCGAGGGCTCGGTCTGGGGACTGTGTGTATTCCTGGGGAGGGGTCGGTGTGGGGACTGTGTGTATTCACGGGGAGGGGTCGGTGTGGGGACTGTGTGTATTCACGGGGAGGGGTCGGTGTGGGGTCTGTGTGTATTAACGGGGAGGGGTCGGTGTGGGGATTGTGTGTATTCACGCAAAGTGGTCGGTGCGGGGACTGTGTGTATTCACGGGAAGGGGTCGGTGCGGGGACTGTGTGTATTCACGGTGAGGGGTCGGTGTGGGAACTGTGTGTATTCACGGGGAGGAGTCGGTGTGGGAACTGTGTGTATTCACGGGGAGGGGTCGGTGCGGGGACTGTGTGTATTCACGGGGAGGGTTCGGTGCGGGGACTGTGTGTATTCACGGGGAGGGTTCGGTGCGGGGACTGTGTGTATTCACGGGGAGGGGTCGGTGTGGGGACTGTGTGTATTCACGGGGAGGGGTCGGTGTGGGGACTGTGTGTATTCACGGGGAGGGGTCGGTGTTGGGACTATGTGTATTCACGGGGAGGGGTCGGTGTGGGGACTGTGTGTATTAACGGGGAGGGGTCGGTGTGGGGACTGTGTGTATTCACAGGGAGGGGTCGGTGTGGGGATTGTGTGTATTCACGGGGAGGGGTCGGTGCGGGGACTGTGTGTATTCACGGGGAGGGTTCGGTGCGGGGACTGTGTGTATTCACGGGGAGGGGTCGGTGTGGGGACTGTGTGTATTCACGGGGAGGGGTCGGTGTTGGGACTATGTGTATTCACGGGGAGGGGTCGGTGTGGGGACTGTGTGTATTAACGGGGAGGGGTCGGTGTGGGGATTGTGTGTATTCACGGGGAGGGGTCGGTGTGGGGACTGTGTGTATTAACGGGGAGGGGTCGGTGTGGGGACTGTGTGTATTCACGGGAGGGGTCGGTGCGGGGACTGTGTGTATTCACGGGGAGGGGTCGGTGTGGGGACTGTGTGTATTCACGGGGAGGGGTCGGTGTGGGGACTGTGTGTATTCACGGGGAGGGGTCGGTGCGGGGTCTGTGTGTATTCACGGGGAGGGGTCGGTGTGGGGACTGTGTGTATTCACGGGGAGGGGTCGGTGTGGGGACTGTGTGTATTCACGGGGAGGGGTCGGTGTGGGGACTGTGTGTATTAATGGGGTGGGGTCGGTGTGGGGACTGTGTGTATTCACAGGGAGGGGTCGGTGCGGGGACTGTGTGTATTCCCGGGGAGGGGTCGGTGTGGGGATTGTGTGTATTCACGGGGAGGGGTCGGTGCGGGGACTGTGTGTATTCACGGTGAGGGGTCGGTGCTGGGTCTGTGTGTATTAACGGGGAGGGGTCGGTGTGGGGACTGTGTGTATTCACGGGGAGGGGTCACTGTCGGGACTGTGTGTATTCACGGGGAGGGGTCGGTGCGGGGACTGTGTGTATTCACGGGAAAGGGTCGGTGTGTGGACTGTGTGTATTCCTGGGGAGGGGTCGGTGTGGGGACTGTGTGTATTCACGGGGAGGGGTCGGTGTGGGGACTGTGTGTATTAACGGGGAGGCGTCGGTGTGGGGACTGTGTGTATTCACGGGGAGGGGTCGTTGTGGGGACTATGTGTATTAACAGGGAGGGGTCGGTGTGGGGACTGTGTGTATTAACGGGGAGGGGTCGGTGTGGGGACTGTGTGTATTAACAGGGAGGGGTCGGTGTGGGGACTGTGTGTATTAACGGGGAGGGGTCGGTGTGGGGACTGTGTGTATTCACGGGGAGGGGTCGGTGTGGGGACTGTGTGTATTAACGGGGAGGGGTCGGTGTGGGGACTGTGTGTATTCACGGGGAGGGGTCGGTGTGGGGACTGTGTGTATTAACGGGGAGGGGTCGGTGTGGGGATTGTGTGTATTCACGGGGAGGGGTCGGTGTGGGGACTGTGTGTATTAACAGGGAGGGGTCGGTGTGGGGACTGTGTGTATTAACGGGGAGGGGTCGGTGTGGGGACTGTGTGTATTCACGGGGAGGGGTCGGTGTGGGGACTGTGTGTATTAACGGGGAGGGGTCGGTGTGGGGACTGTGTGTATTCACGGGGAGGGGTCGGTGTGGGGACTGTGTGTATTAACGGGGAGGGGTCGGTGTGGGGACTGTGTGTCTTCACGGGGAGGGGTCGGTGTGGGGACTGTTTGTATTCCTGGGGAGGGGTCGGTGTGGGGACTGTGTGTATTCACGGGGAGGTGTCGGTGCGGGGACTGTGTGTATTCACGGGGAGGGGTCGGTGTGGGGACTGTGTGTATTCACAGGGAGGGGTCAGTGCGGGGACTGTGTGTATTCACGGGGAGGGGTCGGTGTGGGGACTGTGTGTATTCACGGGGATGGGTCGGTGTGGGGACTGTGTGTATTCACAGGGAGGGGTCAGTGCGGGGACTGTGTGTATTCACGGGGAGGGGTCGGTGTGGGGACTGTGTGTATTCACGGGAGGGGTCGGTGTGGGGACTGTGTGTATTAACAGGGAGGGGTCGGTGTGGGGACTGTGTGTATTCACGGGGAGGGGTCGGTGTGGGGACTGTGTGTATTCACAGGGAGGGGTCACTGTCGGGATTGTGTGTATTCACGGGGAGGGGTCGGTGTGGGGACTGTGTGTATTCACGGGGAGGGGTCGGTGTGGGGACTGTGTGTATTCACGGGGAGGGGTCGGTGTGGGGACTGTGTGTATTCACGGGGAGGGGTCGGTGTGGGGACTGTGTGTATTCACGGGGAGGGGTCGGTGTGGGGACTGTGTGTATTCACGGGGAGGGGTCAGTGTCGGGATTGTGTGTATTCACGGGGAGGTGTCGGTGTGGGGACTGTGTGTATTCACGGCGAGGGGTCGGTGTGGGGACTGTGTGTATTCACGGCGAGGGGTCGGTGCCGGGACTGTGTGTATTCACAGGGAGGGGTCGGTGCGGGGACTGTGTGTATTCACGGGGAGGGGTCGGTGCGGGGACTGTGTGTATTCACAGGGAGGGGTCGGTGTGGGGACTGTGTGTATTCACGGGGAGGGGTCGGTGTGGGGACTGTGTGTATTCACGGGGAGGGGTCGGTGTGGGGACTGTGTGTATTCCTGGGGAGGGGTTGGTGTGGGGACTGTGTGTATTCACGGGGAGGGGTCGGTGTGGGGACTGTGTGTATTCACGGGGAGGGGTCGGTGTGGGGACTGTGTGTATTCACGGGGAGGGGTCGGTGTGGGGACTGTGTGTATTCACGGGGAGGGGTCGGTGTGGGGATTGTGTGTATTCACGGGGAGGGGTCGGTGTGGGGACTGTGTGTATTCACGGGGAGGGGTCGGTGTGGGGACTGTGTGTATTCCTGGGGAGGGGTTGGTGTGGGGACTGTGTGTATTCACGGGGAGGGGTCGGTGTGGGGACTGTGTGTATTCCTGGGGAGGGGTTGGTGTGGGGACTGTGTGTATTAACGGGGAGGGGTCGGTGTGGGGACTGTGTGTATTCACGGGGAGGGGTCGGTGTGGGGACTGTGTGTATTAACGGGGAGGGGTCGGTGTGGGGACTGTGTGTATTAACGGGGAGGGGTCGGTGTGGGGACTGTGTGTCTTCACGGGGAGGGGTCGGTGTGGGGACTGTGTGTATTAACAGGGAGGGGTCGGTATGGGGACTGTGTGTATTCACGGGGAGGGGTTGGTGCAGGGACTGTGTGTATTCACGGGGAGGGGTCGGTGTGGGGACTGTGTGTATTAACGGGGAGGGGTCGGTGTGGGGACTGTGTGTATTCACGGGGAGGGGTCGGTGTGGGGACTGTGTGTATTAACGGGGAGGGGTCGGTGTGGGGACTGTGTGTCTTCACGGGGAGGGGTCGGTGTGGGGACTGTTTGTATTCCTGGGGAGGGGTCGGTGCGGGGACTGTGTGTCTTCACGGGGAGGGGTCGGTGTGGGGACTGTTTGTATTCACGGGGAGTGGTCGGTGTGGGGACTGTGTGTATTCCTGGGGAGGGGTCGGTGTGGGGACTGTGTGTATTCACGGGGAGGGGTCGGTGTGGGGACTGTGTGTATTCACAGGGAGGGGTCGGTGTGGGGATTGTGTGTATTCACGGGGAGGGGTCGGTGTGGGGACTGTGTGTATTCACGGGGAGGGGTCGGTGTGGGGACTGTGTGTCTTCACGGGGAGGGGTCGGTGTGGGGACTGTTTGTATTCACGGGGAGTGGTCGGTGTGGGGACTGT
>NC_092760.1:20676577-20728486 GCF_047496795.1 Chiloscyllium punctatum
CTACTTGCTGAGGGAACCAAATACAACTTCAGGTTTTTAACTGACGTAACTGTGTCTGGCATTTTTGGGGAAGGAACTAAGACACAATGGAACCTGACACGGGGCCAGGCAGTGGGGATGTTCAGAGAGACACCAACATACACGCACGCACACACGCACACACAGGGACACACTAACACCTACACACACACAGGGACACACTAACACCTACACACACACAGGGATATACACAGAGGGACACACTAACACCTACACACACACAGGGATATACACAGAGGGACACACTAACACCTACACACACACACACAGGGACACTAACACCTACACACACACAGGGACACACTAACACCTACATACATACACACACACACACAGACACCTATACACACACAGAGGGACACACTAACACCTATACACACACAGAGGGACACACTAACACCTACACACACACAGGGACACACTAACACCTACATACATACACACACACAGGGACACTAACACCTACACACACACAGGGACACACTAACACCTACACACACACACACAGGGACACTAACACCTACACACACACAGGGACACACTAACACCTACATACATACACACACACAGACACACTAACACCTATACACACACAGAGGGACACACTAACACCTACACACACACACACAGGGACACTAACACCTACACACACACAGGGACACACTAACACCTACATACATACACACACACAGGGACACTAACACCTATACACACACAGAGGGACACACTAACACCTACACACACACACACAGGGACACTAACACCTACACACACACAGGGACACTAACACCTACATACACACACAGACACACTAACACCTACACACACACAGGGACACACTAACACCTACACACACACACACAGGGACACTAACACCTACACACACACAGGGACACACTAACACCTACATACATACACACACACAGGGACACTAACACCTATACACACACAGAGGGACACACTAACACCTACACACACACACACAGGGACACTAACACCTACACACACACACACAGGGACACTAACACCTACACACACACAGGGACACACTAACACCTACACACACACACACAGGGACACTAACACCTACACACACACAGGGACACACTAACACCTACATACATACACACACACAGACACCTATACACACACAGAGGGACACACTAACACCTATACACACACAGAGGGACACACTAACACCTACACACACACAGGGACACACTAACACCTACATACATACACACACACAGGGACACTGACACCTACACACACACAGGGACACACTAACACCTACACACACACACACAGGGACACTAACACCTACACACACACAGGGACACACTAACACCTACATACATACACACACACAGACACACTAACACCTATACACACACAGAGGGACACACTAACACCTACACACACACAGAGGGACACACTAACACCTACACACACACACACAGGGACACTAACACCTACACACACACAGGGACACTAACACCTACACACACACAGGGACACACTAACACCTACACACACACACACAGGGACACTAACACCTACACACACACAGGGACACACTAACACCTACATACATACACACACACAGACACACTAACACCTATACACACACAGAGGGACACACTAACACCTATACACACACAGAGGGACACACTAACACCTACATACATACACACAGAGGGACACACTAACACCTACACCTACACACACACAGGGACACACTAACACCTACATACATACACACACACAGGGACACACTAACACCTACATACATACACACACACAGGGACACACTAACACCTACACACACACACACAGGGACACTAACACCTACACACACACAGGGACACACTAACACCTACATACATACACACACACAGACACACTAACACCTATACACACACAGAGGGACACACTAACACCTACACACACACACACAGGGACACTAACACCTACACACACACAGGGACACGCTAACACCTACATACATACACACACACACAGACACACTAACACCTATACACACACACAAACACCTCCACACACACAGACACACTAACACCTATAGAGAGACACACACACACACGGACACACTAACACCTACACACACACACACACACACTAACACCTACACACAGAGGGACACACACACAGAGATATACACAGAGGGACACACTAACACCTACATACATACACACAGACACACTAACACCTACACACACACAGAGGGACACACACACACAGAGGGACACACTAACACCTACATACACACACACACGGACACAGATATACACAGAGGGACACACTAACAACTATACACTCACAGGGACACACTAACACCTACACACACACACAGGACACACTAATACCTACACACACACACAGAGGGACACAGTAACACCTACACACACACACATATACACAGAGGGACACACTAACACCTATACACAGACACTGACGCATAGATACACAGAGGGACACAGTAACACCTACACACACACACATACACAGAGGGACACACTAACACCTATACACGCACACACCTACACACACACACACAGGACACACTAACACCTACACACGCACGCACACAGATATGCACAGAGGGACACACTAGCACCTATATATTACACACACACATATACACAGAGGGACACACTAACACTTATAGACACATACACACCTATGCGCGCACACACATACACCGAGGGACACACTAACACTGACACACACAGATACACCGAGGGGAACACATATACACAGAGGGACACACCTACACACACACACACAGATATACACAGAGGGACAGACTAACACCTATATACACACACACGGACACACTAACACCTACACACAGACTCAGAGGGACACACTAACACCTACACAGAGAGGTACACACTAACACCTACGGACATGGACAAACTAACACCTATACACACACACACACACACAGAGGGACACACTAACACCTACACATAAACATGGATACACTAACACCTACACACACATATATACAGAGGGATACACTAACACCTTTGCACACGCATACACAGAGGGACACACTAACACTGACATACACTGAGGGGGACACAGAGGGACACACTAACACCTACACACACATATACACAGAGGGACACACTAACACCTACACACATACACAGGGACACATTAACACCTATACAAAAACACACAGGGACACACTAACACCTACACACACACACATGCACAGAGGGACACACACACACACATGGACACACTAACACCTACACGCACACAGATACACCGAGGGACGGACACGGACACACATACACACAGAGGGACACACTAACCTATATATATACACACACACAGGGACACACTAACACCTACACACACACACATATACACAGAGGGACACACTAACAGCTACACCTACACACACACATATACACAGAGGGACACACTAACACCTATAGACACACACACACACACACAGGGACACACATATACACGGAGGGATACACACGGACACAGACACACATATACACCGGGACACACTAACACCTACACAAACACACACACACAGAGGGACACAGTAACACCTACGCATGCACACAGATATACACAGGGACACACTAACACCTACACACACACACATATACACAGAGGGACACACTAACAGCTACACATACACACACAGGGACACATATACACAGAGGGACACACTAACACCTACACACACACACACAAACACAGAGGGACACGCTAACACCTACACACATACTCAGAGGGATACACTAACACCTATATACACACACACAGATATACACAGAGGGACACACTAACACCTATACACACACAGGGACACACATATACACAGAGGGGCACGCTAACATCTACACACACAGATATACGCAGAGGGACACACTAACACCTATATACACACACACCTACACACATACTCAGAGGGACACACTAACATCTACTCACACACACACCGGGATACACTAACACCTGTATACACACGCACAGGGACACACTTACACATACACACACACAGGGAGACACCAACACCTACACGCGCGCACAGAGATTATACACAGAGGGACACACTAACACCTACACACATGCATATACACAGAGGGACACAGTAACACCTACACACACACAAACACACAGGGACACATTAACACCTACACACACACACAGGGACACACTAACACCTACACACACACACACATACACAGAGGGACACACTAACACCTATACACAGACACTGACGCATAGATACACAGAGGGACACACTAACACCTACACACACAGGACACACTAATACCTACACACACACACATATACACAGAGGGACACACTAACACCTACACACGCATGCACACAGAGACGCACTAGCACCTATATATATATATATATATATATATACACATACATACACATAGACAGAGGGACACACACACAGACACACACACACACAGGGACACACTAACACCTACGCACACACAGAAGGACACACTAACACCTACACACACACACACACACACACACACACACACAGAGGGACACACTCACACACACACACACACACATATATACAGAGGGACACGCTAACACCTACACACACACATATACACAGAGGGACACACTAACACCTATACACAGACACTGACGCACAGATACACAGAGGGACACACTAACACCTACACACACACACACACACACGTATATACAGAGGGACACGCTAACACCGACACACACACATATACACAGAGGGACACACTAACACCTATACACACACACACACAGGGACACACTAACACCTACGCACACACAGAAGGACACACTAACACCTACACACACACACACACACACACACACACAGAGGGACACACTAACACCTACACACACACACACACACACACAGAGGGACACACTAACACCTACACACACACACACACATATATACAGAGGGACACGCTAACACCTACACACACACATATACACAGAGGGACACACTAACACCTATACACAGACACTGACGCACAGATACACAGAGGGACACACTAACACCTACACACACACACACACACACACACACATATATACAGAGGGACACGCTAACACCGACACACACACATATACACAGAGGGACACACTAACACCTATACACACACACACACACACACAGGGACACACTAACACCTACACACGCACGCACACAGATATGCACAGAGGGACACACTAGCACCTATATATATATACACACATACACAGGGACACACTAACACCTACACACACACACAACAGATATACACACAGGGACACACTAACACCTACACACATACAGGAACACAGTAACACTTACACACACACACAGGGACACACTAACACCTACACACACATACACAGAGGGACACACTAACACCTATACACAGACACTGACGCATAGATACACAGAGGGACACACTAACACCTACACACACACATATACACAGAGGGACACACTAACACCTATACACACACATACAGGGACACACTAACACCTACACACGCACGCACACAGATATGCACAGAGGGACACACTAGCACCTATATATATATATACACACATACACAGGGACACACTAACACCTACACACACACATACACAGAGGGACACACTAACACCTATACACAGACACTGACGCACAGAGGGACACACTAACACCTACACACACACATACACACACATATACACAGAGGGACACACTAACACCTATACACACACACACGCACAGGGACACACTAACACCTACACACGCACGCACACAGATATTCACAGAGGGACACACTAGCACCTATATATATATACACACACACACAGGGACGCACTAACACCTACACACACACACAGAAGGACACACTAACACATATACACAGAGGGACACACTAACACCTACACACACACACAGAGAAGGACACACTAACACCTGCACACATACACAGGACACACTAACACCTACACACACACATATACACAGAGGGACACACTAACACCTATAGACACATACACACGTATGCGCGCACACACATACACCGAGGGACACACTAACACCGACACACACAGATACACCGAGGGGAACACATATACACAGAGGGACACACTTAACACCTACACACACATAGACACAGAGGTACACACTAACACCTATATATATATATATATATACACACACACATATATACACAGAGGGACACACTAAACACCTATGCGCGCACACATACACAGATAGACACGCACTAAAACCGACACACACACACACACACACACACAGGGACACACTAACCCCTATATACACACACATATACACAGAGGGACACACTAACACATATCAGAGGGACACACTAACACCTACACATACACAGAGGGACACACTAACCCCTACATACACACACATATACACAGAGGGACACAGTAACACCTACACACATATCAGAGGGACACACTAACACCTACACATACACAGAGGGATACACTAACCCCTACATACACACACATATACACAGAGGGACACACTAACACCTACACACACACACATACACAGAGGGATACACTAACACCTATGCGCGCAAACATACACAGAGGGACACACTAACCCCTACACACATACTCAGAGGGACACACTAACACCTACACACACACACAGAAATATACACAGAGGGATACACTAACACCTATGCGCACACACATACACAGAGGGACACACACGGACACAGACACACACATACACAGAGGGACACACACGGACACAGACACACATATACACAGAGGGACACACTAACACCTACACACACAGATATACACAGATATACACAGAGGGACACACTAACATCTATATACACACACACGGAAACACTAACACCTACACACGCACGCACAGATATACACAGAGGGATACACTAACATCTATGCGCGCACACATACAGAGGGACACGCACTAACACCGACACACACATCTACACAGAGGTACACACTAACACCTATATATATACACACACACATATATACACAGAGGGACACACTAACACCTACACATATACACACAGAGGGACACACTAAACACCTATGCGCGCACACATACACAGAGGGACATGCACTAAAACTGACACACACACACACACAGAGGGATACACTAACCCCTACATACACACACATATACACAGAGGGACACACTAACACCTACACACATATCAGAGGGACACACTAACACCTACACACACACACATACACAGAGGGATACACTAACACCTATGCGCGCAAACATACACAGAGGGACACACTAACCCCTACACACATTCTCAGAGGGACACACTAACACCTACACACACACACAGAAATATACACAGAGGGATACACTAACACCTACACACACAGATATACACAGAGGGACACACTAACATCTATATACACACACACGGACACACTAACACCTACACACATACTCAGAGGGACACACTAACACCTACACACACACACACAGATATACACAGAGGGATACACTAACACCTATGCGCGCACACATACACAGAGGGACACGCACTAACACCGACACACACAGACACACAGAGGGACACACTAATACCTACACACACAGATATACACAGAGGGACACACTAACACCTATAGACACATACACAGGGATACACTAACACCTACACACATACTCAGAGGGACACACTATCACCTACACACACACACAGATATACACAGAGGGATACACTAACACCTACACACAAACACCTACACACACAGAGATATACACATGGGGCAGACTAACACCTACACACACATATACACAGAGGGACACACTAACATCTACGCACACAGATATACACAGAGGGACAGACTAACACCTACACACACACCTATATATATACAGAGGGACACACTAACACCTATAGACACATATACACACACACAGGGACACACATATATACAGAGGGATACACTAACACCTTTGCACACACATACACAGAGGGACACACACTAACACTGACACACACAGTTATACAGAGGGACACACTAACATCTATCTACACACACACGGACACACTAACACCTACACACATACTCAGAGGGACACACTATCACCTACACACACACACACTGATATACACAGAGGGATACACTAACACCTACACACACACAGATATACACATGGGGCAGACTAACACCTACACACACATATACACAGAGGGACACGCTAACATCTACACACACAGATATACACATAGGGACAGACTAACACCTATATACACACACATGGACACACTAACACCTACACACATACTCAGAGGGACACACTAACACCTACACAGAGAGGTACACACTAACACCTACACACACGGACAAACTAACACCTATACACACACACACGCAGAGGAACACACTAACACCTACACATAAACATGGATACACTAACACCTACACACACACACAGGGACACACATATATACAGAGGGATACACTAACACCTTTGCACACACATACTCAGAGGGACACACTAACACCGACACACACACACACATACACTGAGGGACACACTAACACCGACATACACCGAGGGTCACACACGGACACACATATACACAGAGGGACACACTAACACCTACACACACATATACACAGAGGGACACACTAACACCTATACACACATATACACAGAGGGACACACTAACACCTACACACACATATACACAGAGGGACACACTAACACCTACACACATACGCAGGGACACACTAACACCTCTACAAAAACATACAGGGACACACTAACACCTACACACACACACATATATACAGAGGGACACACTAACACCTACACACACACACACATATATACAGAGGGACACACTAACACCTACACACACACATATACACAGAGGGACACACAAACACCTATAGACACATACACACACACAGGGACACACATATACACGGAGGGATACACACGGACACAGACACACATATACACAGAGGGACACACTAACACCTACACACACACACACAGAGGGACACACTAACACCTACACACATATACACAGAGGGACACACTAACACCTACGCACGCACACAGATATACACAGAGGGACACACTAACAGCTACACATACACACACAGGGACTCATATACACAGAGGGACACACTAACACCTACACACATACTCAGAGGGATACACTAACACCTACACACACACAGAGGGACACACTAACACCTATACACACACACACATGGGGCACACCAACATCACACACACACAGGGACACACATATACACAGAGGGACACGCTAACATCTACACATAAACATGGACACCCTAACACCTACACACACACACATATATACAGAGGGACACAGTAACACCTATAGACACATATACACACACACACAGGGACACACATATATACAGAGGGATACACTAACACCTTTGTACACACATACACAGAGGGACACACTAACACCGACACACACACACAGATACACCGAGGGACACACTAACACCGACATACACAGAGATACACCGAGGGACACACATATACACAGAGGGACACACTAACACCTACAGAGGGACACACTAACACCTATACAAAAACACACAGGGACACACTAACACCTACACACACACATATACACAGAGGGACACACACACACATGGACACACTAACACCTACACACACACATATATACAGAGGGACACACTAACACCTACACACACACAGATACACCGAGGGACGGACACGGACACACATGCACACAGAGGGACACACTAACCTATATACATACACGCACACAGGGACACACTAACACCTATACAAAAACACACAGGGACACACTAACACCTACACACACACACACACACATATATACAGAGGGACACACTAACACCTACAGACACATACACACACACAGGGATACACATATACACGGAGGGAGACACATAGGGACACAGTAACACCTACGCACGCACACAGATATACACAGAGGGACACACTAACAGCTACACATACACACACAGGGACACATATTCACAGAGGGACACACTAACACCTACACACACACACATATACACAGAGGGACACACTAACCCCTATACACATACTCAGAGGGATACACTAACACCTACACACACACAGAGGGACACACTAACACCTATACACACACACACACACACATAGATATACACAGAGGGACACACTAACACCTATACACACACACATGGGGCACACCAACATCACACACACAGGGACACACATATACACAGAGGGACACGCTAACATCTACACACACAGAGGGACACACTAACACCTATATACACACACACGTACACACTAATACCTACACACATACTCAGAGGGACACACTAACATCTACTCACACACACACCGGGATACACTAACACCTACACACATACACAGAGGAACACACTAACACCGACACACACACCAATATACACAGAGGGACACACAAACACCTGTACCCATGCACAGGAACACACTAACACCTACACACACACAGACATATACAGAGGGACACACTAACCCCTGTATACACACACACACAGGAACACACTAACACCGATACACACACACACAGGGACACACTAACACCTACACACACACAGACATATACAGAGGGACACACTAACCCCTGTATACACACACACACAGGAACACACTAACACCTATACACACACACACAGGGACACACTAACACCTACACACACATATACAGAGGGACACACTAACACCTGTATACACACGCACAGGGACACACTTACACATACACACAGGGACACACATATACACACGGACAAACTAACACCTACACACACACAGATATACACAGAGGGACACACTAACACCTACACACATACATAGGGACACACTAACACCTACACGCACACAAAGAGATTATACACAGAGGGACACACTAACACCTATACACACACACACACGGACACACTAACACCTTCACACACACACATATACACAGAGGGACACAGTAACACCTACACACACACACATAGATATACACAGAGGGACACACACACACAGATACACTAACACCTACACATGCACACACACAGATATACACACAGGGACACACTAACACCTACACACACACACATATATACAGAGGGACACACTAACACCTACACACACACATATACACAGAGGGACACACAAACACCTATAGACACATACACACACACAGGGACACACATATACACGGAGGGATACACACGGACACAGACACACATATACACAGAGGGACACACTAACACCTACACACACACACACAGAGGGACACACTAACACCTACACACATATACACAGAGGGACACACTAACACCTACGCACGCACACAGATATACACAGAGGGACACACTAACAGCTACACATACACACACAGGGACTCATATACACAGAGGGACACACTAACACCTACACACATACTCAGAGGGATACACTAACACCTACACACACACAGAGGGACACACTAACACCTATACA
This sequence comes from Chiloscyllium punctatum, assembly GCF_047496795.1. Classification (NCBI taxonomy): domain Eukaryota; kingdom Metazoa; phylum Chordata; class Chondrichthyes; order Orectolobiformes; family Hemiscylliidae; genus Chiloscyllium; species Chiloscyllium punctatum. Next base: position 20,688,178 of record NC_092760.1, read on the forward strand.
CACACACACATGGGGCACACCAACATCACACACACACAGGGACACACATATACACAGAGGGACACGCTAACATCTACACATAAACATGGACACCCTAACACCTACACACACACACACATATATACAGAGGGACACAGTAACACCTATAGACACATATACACACACACACAGGGACACACATATATACAGAGGGATACACTAACACCTTTGTACACACATACACAGAGGGACACACTAACACCGACACACACACACAGATACACCGAGGGACACACTAACACCGACATACACAGAGATACACCGAGGGACACACATATACACAGAGGGACACACTAACACCTACAGAGGGACACACTAACACCTATACAAAAACACACAGGGACACACTAACACCTATATATATACACACACACATATATACACAGAGGGACACACTAACACCTACACATATACACACAGAGGGACACACTAAACACCTATGCGCGCACACATACACAGAGGGACATGCACTAAAACTGACACACACACACACACAGAGGGATACACTAACCCCTACATACACACACATATACACAGAGGGACACACTAACACCTACACACATATCAGAGGGACACACTAACACCTACACACACACACATACACAGAGGGATACACTAACACCTATGCGCGCAAACATACACAGAGGGACACACTAACCCCTACACACATTCTCAGAGGGACACACTAACACCTACACACACACACAGAAATATACACAGAGGGATACACTAACACCTACACACACAGATATACACAGAGGGACACACTAACATCTATATACACACACACGGACACACTAACACCTACACACATACTCAGAGGGACACACTAACACCTACACACACACACACAGATATACACAGAGGGATACACTAACACCTATGCGCGCACACATACACAGAGGGACACGCACTAACACCGACACACACAGACACACAGAGGGACACACTAATACCTACACACACAGATATACACAGAGGGACACACTAACACCTATAGACACATACACAGGGATACACTAACACCTACACACATACTCAGAGGGACACACTATCACCTACACACACACACAGATATACACAGAGGGATACACTAACACCTACACACAAACACCTACACACACAGAGATATACACATGGGGCAGACTAACACCTACACACACATATACACAGAGGGACACACTAACATCTACGCACACAGATATACACAGAGGGACAGACTAACACCTACACACACACCTATATATATACAGAGGGACACACTAACACCTATAGACACATATACACACACACAGGGACACACATATATACAGAGGGATACACTAACACCTTTGCACACACATACACAGAGGGACACACACTAACACTGACACACACAGTTATACAGAGGGACACACTAACATCTATCTACACACACACGGACACACTAACACCTACACACATACTCAGAGGGACACACTATCACCTACACACACACACACTGATATACACAGAGGGATACACTAACACCTACACACACACAGATATACACATGGGGCAGACTAACACCTACACACACATATACACAGAGGGACACGCTAACATCTACACACACAGATATACACATAGGGACAGACTAACACCTATATACACACACATGGACACACTAACACCTACACACATACTCAGAGGGACACACTAACACCTACACAGAGAGGTACACACTAACACCTACACACACGGACAAACTAACACCTATACACACACACACGCAGAGGAACACACTAACACCTACACATAAACATGGATACACTAACACCTACACACACACACAGGGACACACATATATACAGAGGGATACACTAACACCTTTGCACACACATACTCAGAGGGACACACTAACACCGACACACACACACACATACACTGAGGGACACACTAACACCGACATACACCGAGGGTCACACACGGACACACATATACACAGAGGGACACACTAACACCTACACACACATATACACAGAGGGACACACTAACACCTATACACACATATACACAGAGGGACACACTAACACCTACACACACATATACACAGAGGGACACACTAACACCTACACACATACGCAGGGACACACTAACACCTCTACAAAAACATACAGGGACACACTAACACCTACACACACACACATATATACAGAGGGACACACTAACACCTACACACACACACACATATATACAGAGGGACACACTAACACCTACACACACACATATACACAGAGGGACACACAAACACCTATAGACACATACACACACACAGGGACACACATATACACGGAGGGATACACACGGACACAGACACACATATACACAGAGGGACACACTAACACCTACACACACACACACAGAGGGACACACTAACACCTACACACATATACACAGAGGGACACACTAACACCTACGCACGCACACAGATATACACAGAGGGACACACTAACAGCTACACATACACACACAGGGACTCATATACACAGAGGGACACACTAACACCTACACACATACTCAGAGGGATACACTAACACCTACACACACACAGAGGGACACACTAACACCTATACACACACACACATGGGGCACACCAACATCACACACACACAGGGACACACATATACACAGAGGGACACGCTAACATCTACACATAAACATGGACACCCTAACACCTACACACACACACATATATACAGAGGGACACAGTAACACCTATAGACACATATACACACACACACAGGGACACACATATATACAGAGGGATACACTAACACCTTTGTACACACATACACAGAGGGACACACTAACACCGACACACACACACAGATACACCGAGGGACACACTAACACCGACATACACAGAGATACACCGAGGGACACACATATACACAGAGGGACACACTAACACCTACAGAGGGACACACTAACACCTATACAAAAACACACAGGGACACACTAACACCTACACACACACATATACACAGAGGGACACACACACACATGGACACACTAACACCTACACACACACATATATACAGAGGGACACACTAACACCTACACACACACAGATACACCGAGGGACGGACACGGACACACATGCACACAGAGGGACACACTAACCTATATACATACACGCACACAGGGACACACTAACACCTATACAAAAACACACAGGGACACACTAACACCTACACACACACACACACACATATATACAGAGGGACACACTAACACCTACAGACACATACACACACACAGGGATACACATATACACGGAGGGAGACACATAGGGACACAGTAACACCTACGCACGCACACAGATATACACAGAGGGACACACTAACAGCTACACATACACACACAGGGACACATATTCACAGAGGGACACACTAACACCTACACACACACACATATACACAGAGGGACACACTAACCCCTATACACATACTCAGAGGGATACACTAACACCTACACACACACAGAGGGACACACTAACACCTATACACACACACACACACACATAGATATACACAGAGGGACACACTAACACCTATACACACACACATGGGGCACACCAACATCACACACACAGGGACACACATATACACAGAGGGACACGCTAACATCTACACACACAGAGGGACACACTAACACCTATATACACACACACGTACACACTAATACCTACACACATACTCAGAGGGACACACTAACATCTACTCACACACACACCGGGATACACTAACACCTACACACATACACAGAGGAACACACTAACACCGACACACACACCAATATACACAGAGGGACACACAAACACCTGTACCCATGCACAGGAACACACTAACACCTACACACACACAGACATATACAGAGGGACACACTAACCCCTGTATACACACACACACAGGAACACACTAACACCGATACACACACACACAGGGACACACTAACACCTACACACACACAGACATATACAGAGGGACACACTAACCCCTGTATACACACACACACAGGAACACACTAACACCTATACACACACACACAGGGACACACTAACACCTACACACACATATACAGAGGGACACACTAACACCTGTATACACACGCACAGGGACACACTTACACATACACACAGGGACACACATATACACACGGACAAACTAACACCTACACACACACAGATATACACAGAGGGACACACTAACACCTACACACATACATAGGGACACACTAACACCTACACGCACACAAAGAGATTATACACAGAGGGACACACTAACACCTATACACACACACACACGGACACACTAACACCTTCACACACACACATATACACAGAGGGACACAGTAACACCTACACACACACACATAGATATACACAGAGGGACACACACACACAGATACACTAACACCTACACATGCACACACACAGATATACACACAGGGACACACTAACACCTACACACACACACATATATACAGAGGGACACACTAACACCTACACACACACATATACACAGAGGGACACACAAACACCTATAGACACATACACACACACAGGGACACACATATACACGGAGGGATACACACGGACACAGACACACATATACACAGAGGGACACACTAACACCTACACACACACACACAGAGGGACACACTAACACCTACACACATATACACAGAGGGACACACTAACACCTACGCACGCACACAGATATACACAGAGGGACACACTAACAGCTACACATACACACACAGGGACTCATATACACAGAGGGACACACTAACACCTACACACATACTCAGAGGGATACACTAACACCTACACACACACAGAGGGACACACTAACACCTATACACACACACACATGGGGCACACCAACATCACACACACACAGGGACACACATATACACAGAGGGACACGCTAACATCTACACATAAACATGGACACCCTAACACCTACACACACACACACATATATACAGAGGGACACAGTAACACCTATAGACACATATACACACACACACAGGGACACACATATATACAGAGGGATACACTAACACCTTTGTACACACATACACAGAGGGACACACTAACACCGACACACACACACAGATACACCGAGGGACACACTAACACCGACATACACAGAGATACACCGAGGGACACACATATACACAGAGGGACACACTAACACCTACAGAGGGACACACTAACACCTATACAAAAACACACAGGGACACACTAACACCTATATATATACACACACACATATATACACAGAGGGACACACTAACACCTACACATATACACACAGAGGGACACACTAAACACCTATGCGCGCACACATACACAGAGGGACATGCACTAAAACTGACACACACACACACACAGAGGGATACACTAACCCCTACATACACACACATATACACAGAGGGACACACTAACACCTACACACATATCAGAGGGACACACTAACACCTACACACACACACATACACAGAGGGATACACTAACACCTATGCGCGCAAACATACACAGAGGGACACACTAACCCCTACACACATTCTCAGAGGGACACACTAACACCTACACACACACACAGAAATATACACAGAGGGATACACTAACACCTACACACACAGATATACACAGAGGGACACACTAACATCTATATACACACACACGGACACACTAACACCTACACACATACTCAGAGGGACACACTAACACCTACACACACACACACAGATATACACAGAGGGATACACTAACACCTATGCGCGCACACATACACAGAGGGACACGCACTAACACCGACACACACAGACACACAGAGGGACACACTAATACCTACACACACAGATATACACAGAGGGACACACTAACACCTATAGACACATACACAGGGATACACTAACACCTACACACATACTCAGAGGGACACACTATCACCTACACACACACACAGATATACACAGAGGGATACACTAACACCTACACACAAACACCTACACACACAGAGATATACACATGGGGCAGACTAACACCTACACACACATATACACAGAGGGACACACTAACATCTACGCACACAGATATACACAGAGGGACAGACTAACACCTACACACACACCTATATATATACAGAGGGACACACTAACACCTATAGACACATATACACACACACAGGGACACACATATATACAGAGGGATACACTAACACCTTTGCACACACATACACAGAGGGACACACACTAACACTGACACACACAGTTATACAGAGGGACACACTAACATCTATCTACACACACACGGACACACTAACACCTACACACATACTCAGAGGGACACACTATCACCTACACACACACACACTGATATACACAGAGGGATACACTAACACCTACACACACACAGATATACACATGGGGCAGACTAACACCTACACACACATATACACAGAGGGACACGCTAACATCTACACACACAGATATACACATAGGGACAGACTAACACCTATATACACACACATGGACACACTAACACCTACACACATACTCAGAGGGACACACTAACACCTACACAGAGAGGTACACACTAACACCTACACACACGGACAAACTAACACCTATACACACACACACGCAGAGGAACACACTAACACCTACACATAAACATGGATACACTAACACCTACACACACACACAGGGACACACATATATACAGAGGGATACACTAACACCTTTGCACACACATACTCAGAGGGACACACTAACACCGACACACACACACACATACACTGAGGGACACACTAACACCGACATACACCGAGGGTCACACACGGACACACATATACACAGAGGGACACACTAACACCTACACACACATATACACAGAGGGACACACTAACACCTATACACACATATACACAGAGGGACACACTAACACCTACACACACATATACACAGAGGGACACACTAACACCTACACACATACGCAGGGACACACTAACACCTCTACAAAAACATACAGGGACACACTAACACCTACACACACACACATATATACAGAGGGACACACTAACACCTACACACACACACACATATATACAGAGGGACACACTAACACCTACACACACACATATACACAGAGGGACACACAAACACCTATAGACACATACACACACACAGGGACACACATATACACGGAGGGATACACACGGACACAGACACACATATACACAGAGGGACACACTAACACCTACACACACACACACAGAGGGACACACTAACACCTACACACATATACACAGAGGGACACACTAACACCTACGCACGCACACAGATATACACAGAGGGACACACTAACAGCTACACATACACACACAGGGACTCATATACACAGAGGGACACACTAACACCTACACACATACTCAGAGGGATACACTAACACCTACACACACACAGAGGGACACACTAACACCTATACACACACACACATGGGGCACACCAACATCACACACACACAGGGACACACATATACACAGAGGGACACGCTAACATCTACACATAAACATGGACACCCTAACACCTACACACACACACATATATACAGAGGGACACAGTAACACCTATAGACACATATACACACACACACAGGGACACACATATATACAGAGGGATACACTAACACCTTTGTACACACATACACAGAGGGACACACTAACACCGACACACACACACAGATACACCGAGGGACACACTAACACCGACATACACAGAGATACACCGAGGGACACACATATACACAGAGGGACACACTAACACCTACAGAGGGACACACTAACACCTATACAAAAACACACAGGGACACACTAACACCTACACACACACATATACACAGAGGGACACACACACACATGGACACACTAACACCTACACACACACATATATACAGAGGGACACACTAACACCTACACACACACAGATACACCGAGGGACGGACACGGACACACATGCACACAGAGGGACACACTAACCTATATACATACACGCACACAGGGACACACTAACACCTATACAAAAACACACAGGGACACACTAACACCTACACACACACACACACACATATATACAGAGGGACACACTAACACCTACAGACACATACACACACACAGGGATACACATATACACGGAGGGAGACACATAGGGACACAGTAACACCTACGCACGCACACAGATATACACAGAGGGACACACTAACAGCTACACATACACACACAGGGACACATATTCACAGAGGGACACACTAACACCTACACACACACACATATACACAGAGGGACACACTAACCCCTATACACATACTCAGAGGGATACACTAACACCTACACACACACAGAGGGACACACTAACACCTATACACACACACACACACACATAGATATACACAGAGGGACACACTAACACCTATACACACACACATGGGGCACACCAACATCACACACACAGGGACACACATATACACAGAGGGACACGCTAACATCTACACACACAGAGGGACACACTAACACCTATATACACACACACGTACACACTAATACCTACACACATACTCAGAGGGACACACTAACATCTACTCACACACACACCGGGATACACTAACACCTACACACATACACAGAGGAACACACTAACACCGACACACACACCAATATACACAGAGGGACACACAAACACCTGTACCCATGCACAGGAACACACTAACACCTACACACACACAGACATATACAGAGGGACACACTAACCCCTGTATACACACACACACAGGAACACACTAACACCGATACACACACACACAGGGACACACTAACACCTACACACACACAGACATATACAGAGGGACACACTAACCCCTGTATACACACACACACAGGAACACACTAACACCTATACACACACACACAGGGACACACTAACACCTACACACACATATACAGAGGGACACACTAACACCTGTATACACACGCACAGGGACACACTTACACATACACACAGGGACACACATATACACACGGACAAACTAACACCTACACACACACAGATATACACAGAGGGACACACTAACACCTACACACATACATAGGGACACACTAACACCTACACGCACACAAAGAGATTATACACAGAGGGACACACTAACACCTATACACACACACACACGGACACACTAACACCTTCACACACACACATATACACAGAGGGACACAGTAACACCTACACACACACACATAGATATACACAGAGGGACACACACACACAGATACACTAACACCTACACATGCACACACACAGATATACACACAGGGACACACTAACACCTACACACACACACAGATATACACACAGGGACACACTAACACCTACACACACACATATACACAGAGGGACACACAAACACCTATAGACACATACACACACACAGGGACACACATATACACGGAGGGATACACACGGACACAGACACACATATACACAGAGGGACACACTAACACCTACACACACACACACAGAGGGACACACTAACACCTACACACATATACACAGAGGGACACACTAACACCTACGCACGCACACAGATATACACAGAGGGACACACTAACAGCTACACATACACACACAGGGACTCATATACACAGAGGGACACACTAACACCTACACACATACTCAGAGGGATACACTAACACCTACACACACACAGAGGGACACACTAACACCTATACACACACACACATGGGGCACACCAACATCACACACACACAGGGACACACATATACACAGAGGGACACGCTAACATCTACACATAAACATGGACACCCTAACACCTACACACACACACACATATATACAGAGGGACACAGTAACACCTATAGACACATATACACACACACACACAGGGACACACATATATACAGAGGGATACACTAACACCTTTGTACACACATACACAGAGGGACACACTAACACCGACACACACACACAGATACACCGAGGGACACACTAACACCGACATACACAGAGATACACCGAGGGACACACATATACACAGAGGGACACACTAACACCTACAGAGGGACACACTAACACCTATACAAAAACACACAGGGACACACTAACACCTACACACACACATATACACAGAGGGACACACACACACATGGACACACTAACACCTACACACACACATATATACAGAGGGACACACTAACACCTACACACACACAGATACACCGAGGGACGGACACGGACACACATGCACACAGAGGGACACACTAACCTATATACATACACGCACACAGGGACACACTAACACCTATACAAAAACACACAGGGACACACTAACACCTACACACACACACACACACATATATACAGAGGGACACACTAACACCTACAGACACATACACACACACAGGGATACACATATACACGGAGGGAGACACATAGGGACACAGTAACACCTACGCACGCACACAGATATACACAGAGGGACACACTAACAGCTACACATACACACACAGGGACACATATTCACAGAGGGACACACTAACACCTACACACACACACATATACACAGAGGGACACACTAACCCCTACACACATACTCAGAGGGATACACTAACACCTACACACACACAGAGGGACACACTAACACCTATACACACACACACACATAGATATACACAGAGGGACACACTAACACCTATACACACACACATGGGGCACACCAACATCACACACACAGGGACACACATATACACAGAGGGACACGCTAACATCTACACACACAGAGGGACACACTAACACCTATATACACACACACGTACACACTAATACCTACACACATACTCAGAGGGACACACTAACATCTACTCACACACACACACCGGGATACACTAACACCTACACACATACACAGAGGAACACACTAACACCGACACACACACCAATATACACAGAGGGACACACAAACACCTGTACCCATGCACAGGAACACACTAACACCTACACACACACAGACATATACAGAGGGACACACTAACCCCTGTATACACACACACACAGGAACACACTAACACCGATACACACACACACAGGGACACACTAACACCTACACACACACAGACATATACAGAGGGACACACTAACCCCTGTATACACACACACACAGGAACACACTAACACCTATACACACACACACAGGGACACACTAACACCTACACACACATATACAGAGGGACACACTAACACCTGTATACACACGCACAGGGACACACTTACACATACACACAGGGACACACATATACACACGGACAAACTAACACCTACACACACACAGATATACACAGAGGGACACACTAACACCTACACACATACATAGGGACACACTAACACCTACACGCACACAAAGAGATTATACACAGAGGGACACACTAACACCTATACACACACACACACGGACACACTAACACCTTCACACACACACATATACACAGAGGGACACAGTAACACCTACACACACACACATAGATATACACAGAGGGACACACACACACAGATACACTAACACCTACACATGCACACACACAGATATACACACAGGGACACACTAACACCTACACACACACACATATATACAGAGGGACACACTAACACCTACACACACACATATACACAGAGGGACACACAAACACCTATAGACACATACACACACACAGGGACACACATATACACGGAGGGATACACACGGACACAGACACACATATACACAGAGGGACACACTAACACCTACACACACACACACAGAGGGACACAGTAACACCTACACACATATACACAGAGGGACACACTAACACCTACGCACGCACACAGATATACACAGAGGGACACACTAACAGCTACACATACACACACAGGGACTCATATACACAGAGGGACACACTAACACCTACACACATACTCAGAGGGATACACTAACACCTACACACACACAGAGGGACACACTAACACCTATACACACACACACATGGGGCACACCAACATCACACACACACAGGGACACACATATACACAGAGGGACACGCTAACATCTACACATAAACATGGACACCATAACACCTACACACACACACACATATATACAGAGGGACACAGTAACACCTATAGACACATATACACACACACACAGGGACACACATATATACAGAGGGATACACTAACACCTTTGTACACACATACACAGAGGGACACACTAACACCGACACACACACACAGATACACCGAGGGACACACTAACACCGACATACACAGAGATACACCGAGGGACACACATATACACAGAGGGACACACTAACACCTACAGAGGGACACACTAACACCTATACAAAAACACACAGGGACACACTAACACCTACACACACACATATACACAGAGGGACACACACACACATGGACACACTAACACCTACACACACACATATATACAGAGGGACACACTAACACCTACACACACACAGATACACCGAGGGACGGACACGGACACACATGCACACAGAGGGACACACTAACCTATATACATACACGCACACAGGGACACACTAACACCTATACAAAAACACACAGGGACACACTAACACCTACACACACACACACACACACACATATATACAGAGGGACACACTAACACCTACAGACACATACACACACACAGGGATACACATATACACGGAGGGAGACACATAGGGACACAGTAACACCTACGCACGCACACAGATATACACAGAGGGACACACTAACAGCTACACATACACACACAGGGACACATATTCACAGAGGGACACACTAACACCTACACACACACACATATACACAGAGGGACACACTAACCCCTACACACATACTCAGAGGGATACACTAACACCTACACACACACAGAGGGACACACTAACACCTATACACACACACACACACACATAGATATACACAGAGGGACACACTAACACCTATACACACACACATGGGGCACACCAACATCACACACACAGGGACACACATATACACAGAGGGACACGCTAACATCTACACACACAGAGGGACACACTAACACCTATATACACACACACGTACACACTAATACCTACACACATACTCAGAGGGACACACTAACATCTACTCACACACACACCGGGATACACTAACACCTACACACATACACAGAGGAACACACTAACACCGACACACACACCAATATACACAGAGGGACACACAAACACCTGTACCCATGCACAGGAACACACTAACACCTACACACACACAGACATATACAGAGGGACACACTAACCCCTGTATACACACACACACAGGAACACACTAACACCGATACACACACACACAGGGACACACTAACACCTACACACACACAGACATATACAGAGGGACACACTAACCCCTGTATACACACACACACAGGAACACACTAACACCTATACACACACACACAGGGACACACTAACACCTACACACACATATACAGAGGGACACACTAACACCTGTATACACACGCACAGGGACACACTTACACATACACACAGGGACACACATATACACACGGACAAACTAACACCTACACACACACAGATATACACAGAGGGACACACTAACACCTACACACATACATAGGGACACACTAACACCTACACGCACACAAAGAGATTATACACAGAGGGACACACTAACACCTATACACACACACACACGGACACACTAACACCTTCACACACACACATATACACAGAGGGACACAGTAACACCTACACACACACACATAGATATACACAGAGGGACACACACACACAGATACACTAACACCTACACATGCACACACACAGATATACACACAGGGACACACTAACACCTACACACACACACAGATATACACACAGGGACACACTAACACCTACACACATACAGGGACACACTAACACCTACACACACACATATACACAGAGGGACACACTAACACCTATACACAGACACTGACGCACAGATACACAGAGGGACACACTAACACCTACACACACACACACACACACACACACAGAGGGACACACTAACACCTACACACACGCACACACACACACACACACAGGACACACTAACACCTACACACACGCACACACACACACACACACAGGACACACTAACACCTACACACACACATATACACAGAGGGACACACTAACACCTATACACACACACACACAGAGGGACACACTAACACCGACACACACACATATACACAGAGGGACACACTAACACCTATACACACACACACACATACAGGGACACACTAATACCTACACACACACACACACAGGGACACACACACACAGGGACACACTAACACCTACACACGCACGCACACAGATATGAACAGAGGGACACACTAGCACCTATATATATATACACACACATACACAGGGACACACTAACACCTACACAGAGGGACACACTAACACCTATACACAGACACTGACGCACAGATACACAGAGGGACACACTAATACCTACACACACAGACACACACAGGGACATACTAACACCGACACACACACATATACACAGAGGGACACACTAACACCTACACACACACACACACACAGAGGGACACACTAACACAGACACACACACATATACACAGAGGGACACACTAACACCTATACACACACACACACATACAGGGACATACTAATACCTACACACACGCACACACACACACACACACACACACAGGACACACTAACACCTACACACACACATATACACAGAGGGACACATTAACACCTATACACACACACACACAGAGGGACACACTAACACCGACACACACACATATACACAGAGGGACACACTAACACCTATACACACACACATACAGGGACACACTAATACCTACACACACACACACACAGGGACACACACACACAGGGACACACTAACACCTACACACGTACGCACACAGATATGAACAGAGGGACACACTAGCACCTATATATATATACACACATACACAGGGACACACTAACACCTACACAGAGGGACACACTAACACCTATACACAGACACTGACGCACAGATACACAGAGGGACACACTAATACCTACACACACACACACACACAGGGACACACTAACACCGACACACACACATATACACAGAGGGACACACTAACACCTATACACACACACACACACACAGGGACACACTAACACCTACACACACACACAGGGACACACACACACAGGGACACACTAACACCTACACACGCACGCACACAGATATGCACAGAGGGACACACTAGCACCTATATATATATACACACATACACAGGGACACACTAACACCTACACACACACACACAGGGACGCACTAACACCTACACACACACAGAAGGACACACTAACACCTACACACACACATATACACAGAAGGACACACTAACACCTATACACACACACACAGAGGGACACACTAACACCTACACACACACAGAGAGAAGGACACACTAACACCTACACACACACAGACACACTAACACCTACACACGCACGCACACATACACAGGACACACTAACACCTACACACACACATATACACAGAGGGACACACTAACACCTATAGACACATACGTATGTGCGCACACACATACACCGAGGGACACACTAACACCGACACACACAGATACACCGAGGGGAACACATATACACAGAGGGACACACTTAACACCTACACACACATAGACACAGAGGTACACACTAACACCTACACATACACACACAGAGGGACACACTAAACACCTATGCGCGCACACATACACAGAGGGACATGCACTAAAGCCGACACACACACACACACACAGAGGGACACACTAACCCCTACATACACACACATATACACAGAGGGACACACTAACACCTACACACATATCAGAGGGATACACTAACCCCTACATACACACACATATACACAGAGGGACACACTAACACCTACACACATATCAGAGGGACACACTAACACCTACACACACACACATACTCAGAGGGACACACTAACACCTACACACACACACACAGAAATATACACAGAGGGATACACTAACACCTATGCGCACACACATACACAGAGGGACACACACGGACACAGACACACACATACACAGAGGGACACACTAACACCTACACACACAGATATACACAGAGGGACACACTAACATCTATATACACACACACATGGACACACTAACACCTAAACACATACTCAGAGGGACACACTAACACCTACACACACACACACACAGATATACACAGAGGGATACACTAACACCTATGCGCGCATACATACACAGAGGGACACGCACTAACACCTACACACACAGACACACTAACACCTATAGACACATACACAGGGATACACTAACACCTACACACATACTCAGAGGGACACACTATCACCTACACACACACAGATATACACAGAGGGATATACTAACACCTACACACACACACACGGACACACTAACACCTACACACACACACACGGACACACTAACACCTACACACACAGATATACACATGGGGCAGACTAACACCTACACACACATATACACAGAGGGACACACTAACATCTACGCACACAGATATACACAGAGGGACAGACTAACACCTATATACACCAACACGAACACACTAACACCTACACACATACTCAGAGGGACACACTAACACCTACACACACAGGACACAGAGGTACACACTAACACCTATACACACGCACACAGGGACACACTAACATATATATATATATATATACACACTCACACACAGATATACACAGAGGGACACACTAACACCTACACACACACACATATATACAGAGGGACACACTAACACCTACACACACACACATATATACAGAGGGACACACTAACACCTATAGACACATATACACACACACACAAGGACACACATATATACAGAGCGATACACTAACACCTTTGCACACACATACACAGAGGGACACACTAACACCTACACACACAGATATACAGAGGGACACACTAACATCTATATACACACACACGGACACACTAACACCTACACACATACTCAGAGGGACACACTATCACCTACACACACACACACTGATATACACAGAGGGATACACTAACACCTACACACACACAGATATACACATGGGGCAGACTAACACCTACACACACATATACACAGAGGGACACACTAACATCTACACACACAGATATACACAGAGGGACAGACTAACACCTATATACACACACACGGACACACTAACACCTACACACATACTCAGAGGGACACACTAACACCTACACAGAGAGGTACACACTAACACCTACACACACGGACACGGACAAACTAACACCTATACACACACAGGGGGACACACTAACACCTACACATAAACATGGATACACTAACACCTACACACACACACACAGGGACACACATATATACAGAGGGATACACTAACACCTTTGCACACACATACTCAGAGGGACACACTAACACCGACACACACACACAGATACACCGAGGGACACACTAACACCGACATACACCGAGGGACACACACAGACACACATATACACAGAGGGACACACTAACACCTACACACACATATACACAGAGGGACACACTAACACCTACACACATACACAGGGACACACTAACACCTATACAAAAACATACAGGGACACACTAACACCTACACACACACACACACACACATATATACAGAGGGACACACTAACACCTACACACACACACACACACACATATACACAGAGGGACACACTAACACCTATAGACACATACACACACACAGGGACACACATATACACGGAGGGATACACACGGACACAGACACACATATACACAGAGGGACACACTAACACCTACACACACACACACAGAGGGACACAGTAACACCTACACACATATACACAGAGGGACACACTAACACCTACGCACGCACACAGATATACACAGAGGGACACACTAACAGCTACACATACACACACAGGGACACATATACACAGAGGGACACACTAACACCTACACACACACAGAGGGACACACTAACACCTATACACACACACATGGGGCACACCAACATCACACACACACACACACAGGGACACACATATACACAGAGGGACACGCTAACATCTACACATAAACATGGACACCCTAACACCTACACACACACACATATATACAGAGGGACACAGTAACACCTATAGACACATATACACACACACACACACAGGGACACACATATATACAGAGGGATACACTAACACCTTTGCACACACATACACAGAGGGACACACTAACACCGACACACACACACAGATATACCGAGGGACACACTAACAACGACATACACAGAGATACACCGAGGGACACACACGGACACACATATACACAGAGGGACACACTAACACCTACACACATACACAGGGACACACTAACACCTGTACAAAAACACACAGGGACACACTAACACATACACACACACATATACACAGAGGGACACACACACACATGGACACACTAACACCTACACACACACATATATACAGAGGGACACACTAACACCTACACACACACAGATACACCGAGGGACGGACACGGACACACATGCACACAGAGGGACACACTAACCTATATACATACACGCACACAGGGACACACTAACACCTATACAAAAACACACAGGGACACACTAACACCTACACACACACATACACACACACATATACAGAGGGACACACTAACACCTACACACACACATATACACAGAGGGACACACTAACACCTATAGACACATACACACACACAGGGATACACATATACACGGAGGGATACACACGGACACACACACACAGAGGGACACAGTAACACCTACACACGCACACAGATATACACAGAGGGACACACTAACAGCTACACATACACACACAGGGACACATATACACAGAGGGACACACTAACACCTGCACACACACACATATACACAGAGGGACACACTAACCCCTACACACATACTCAGAGGGATACACTAACACCTACACACACACAGAGGGACACACTAACACCTATACACACACACATGGGGCACACCAACATCACACACACAGGGACACACATATACACAGAGGGACACAGTAACACCTACACACGCACACAGATATACACAGAGGGACACACTAACAGCTACACATACACACACAGGGACACATATACACAGAGGGACACACTAACACCTGCACACACACACATATACACAGAGGGACACACTAACCCCTACACACATACTCAGAGGGATACACTAACACCTACACACACACAGAGGGACACACTAACACCTATACACACACACATGGGGCACACCAACATCACACACACAGGGACACACATATACACAGAGGGACACGCTAACAACTACACACACAGAGGGACACACTAACACCTATATACACACACACGTACACACTAATACCTACACACATACTCAGAGGGACACACTAACATCTACTCACACACACACCGGGATACACTAACCCCTACACACATACACAGAGGAACACACTAACACCGACACACACACCAATATACACAGAGGAACACACTAACACCGACACACACACCAATATACACAGAGGAACACACTAACACCGACACACACACCAATATACACAGAGGGACACACAAACACCTGTACACATGCACAGGAACACACTAACACCTACACACACACAGACATATACAGAGGGACACACTAACACCTGTATACACACACACACAGGAACACACTAACACCTATACACACACACACAGGGACACACTAACACCTACACACACACAGACATATACAGAGGGACACACTAACATCTGTATACACACGCACAGGGACACACTTACACATACACACAGGGACACACATATACACACGGACAAACTAACACCTACACACATACAGATATACACAGAGGGACACACTAACACCTACACACATACATAGGGACACACTAACACCTACACGCACACAAAGAGATTATACACAGAGGGACACACTAACACCTATACACACACACACACGGACACACTAACACCTTCACACACACACATATACACAGAGGGACACAGTAACACCTACACACACACAAACACACAGGGAACATTAACACCTACACACACACACACATAGATATACACAGAGGGACACACACACACAGATACACTAACACCTACACATGCATACACACAGGGACACACTAACACCTGCACACATACAGGGACACAGTAACACTTACACACACACACACACACACACACACAGGGACACACTAACACCTACACACACATATACACAGAGGGACACACTAACACCTATACACAGACACTGACGCACAGATACACAGAGGGACACACTAACACCTACACACACACACACACAGAGGGACACACTAACACCGACACACACACATATACACAGAGGGACACACTAACACCTATATACACACACACACATACAGGGACACACTAACACCTATACACACACACACACACTCACAGGGACACACTAACACCTACACACGCACACACACAGATATGCACAGAGGGACACACTAGCACCTATATATATATATACACACATACACAGGGACACACTAACACCTACACACACACATACACAGAGGGACACACTAACACCTACACGCACACACACACACATATACACAGAGGGACACACTAACACCTATACACAGACACTGACGCACAGATACACAGAGGGACACACTAACACCTACACACACACACACACACAGGGACACACTAACACCTATACACACACACACACACACACACAGGGACACACTAACACCTACACACGCACGCACACAGATATGCACAGAGGGACACACTAGCACCTATATATATATACACACATACACAGGGACACACTTACACACACACACACACACACACACACACACACAGGGATGCACTAACACCTACACACACACACAGAAGGACACACTAACACCTACACACACACATATACACAGAAGGACACACTAACACCTATACACACACAGACACACTAACACCTACACACGCACGCACACATACACAGGACACACTAACACCGACACACACACATATACACAGAAGGACACACTAACACCTATAGACACATACACACGTATGCGCGCACACACATACACCGAGGGACACACTAACACCGACACACACAGATACACCGAGGGGAACACATATACACAGAGGGACACACTTAACACCTACACACACATATACACAGAGGTACACACTAACACCTATATATATATACACACACACATATATACACAGAGGGACACACTAACACCTACACATACACACACAGAGGGACACACTAAACACCTATGCGCGCACACATACACAGATAGACACGCACTAAAACCGACACACACACACACAGAGGGACACACTAACCCCTACATACACACACATATACACAGAGGGACACACTAACACCTACACACATATCAGAGGGACACACTAACACCTACACATACACACATACACAGAGGGATACACTAACACCTATGCGCACAAACATACACAGAGGGACACACACAGAGCGACACACTAACCCCTACACACATACTCAGAGGGACACACTAACACCTACACACACACACAGAAATATACACAGAGGGATACACTAACACCTATGCGCACACACATACACAGAGGGACACACTAACACCTACACACATATCAGAGGGACACACTAACACCTACACATACACACATACACAGAGGGATACACTAACACCTATGCGCGCAAACATACACAGAGGGACACACACAGAGGGACACACTAACCCCTACACACATACTCAGAGGGACACACTAACACCTACACACACACACAGGTATACACAGAGGGATACACTAACACCTATGCGCACACACATACACAGAGGGACACACACGGACACAGACACACATATACACAGAGGGACACACTAATACCTACACACACAGATATACACAGAGGGACACACTAATACCTACACACACAGATATACACAGAGGGACACCCTAACACCTACACACACAGATATACACAGAGCGACACACTAACATCTATATACACACACACGGACACACTAACACCTACACACACACACACAGATATACACAGAGGGATACACTAACACCTATGCGCGCACGCATACACAGAGGGACACACACTAACACCGACACACACAGACACACAGAGGGACACACTAACACCTATAGACACATACACAGGGACACACTAACACCTACACACATACTCAGAGGGACACACTAACACCTACACACACACACAGATATACACAGAGGGATACACTAACACCTACACACACACACATGGACACACTAACACCTACACACAGACACACTAACACCTACACATACACACACACAGATATACACAGAGGGATACACTAACACCTACACACACACACATGGACACACTAACACCTACACACACACACACAGACACACTAACACCTACACATACACACACACAGATATACACACAGGGACACACTAACACCTACACACACACACACAGATATACACACAGGGACACACTAACACCTACACATACACACACAGATATACACACAGGGACACACTAACACCTACATGCACACAGGGACACCCACAACACCTACACCCATACACACACACAGGGACACACTAACACCTACATGCACACAGGGACACCCACAACACCTACACCCATACACACACACAGGGACACACATATACACAGAGGGACACGCTAACACATACACACAGATATACACAGAGTGACACACTAACACCTATATACACACACACAGGGACACACTAACACCTACACACACACAGATATACACAGAGGGACACACTAACACCTACACACACACACACAGGGACACACTAACACCTACACACACACACACAGATATACACAGAGGGACACACTAACACCTACACATACACACACATATACACACACAGGGACACAATAACACCTACACACACACACACACAGATATACACAGAGGGACACGCTAACACCTGCACACACACTTATACACAGAGAAACACACTAACACTGCGCACGCGCACACACACACACAGATATACACAAAGGGATATGCGCACACACCTACACACACACACACACACAGAGGGACATGCTAACACCTAAACACACACACATATACACAGAGGAACACACTAACACTGCGCGCGCGCACACACACAGATATACACAGAGGGATATGCTAACACCTGCACACACACACACACACACACACAGCGACATGATAACACCTGCACACACACACACACAGATATACACGGGGGGACATGCTAACACTTGCGCACACACACACATATACATAGAGGGACACACTAACACCTGCACACACACACACACATATACACAGAGGGACATGCTAACACCTTCAAACACAGATACACACAGGGACACACTAACCCCATGCGCACACATACAGATATACACAGAGGGACACACTCACCTGCAGACACACTCAAATGC
Source organism: Chiloscyllium punctatum (assembly GCF_047496795.1). NCBI lineage: Eukaryota > Metazoa > Chordata > Chondrichthyes > Orectolobiformes > Hemiscylliidae > Chiloscyllium > Chiloscyllium punctatum. Next base: position 20,712,022 of record NC_092760.1, read on the forward strand.
ACACCGATACAGATATAAAGGCACATGCCAATGCGCGCACACACACACACACACACACACATGCAGATAGTCACAGAGGCACACTCAAAAGCTCACAGATGTTCCGATCAACATTGACACATGCGTATGCACACAGATCCACACAGACACACAGTAACATGAATGTGCACAGTCATACACACAAATGCACACAAAGACATATCCAAACACATGCTCGCCCACACACAAGAGTGAATGGGCCTCGCAGTGCTTTCTCATTCCTGCAATAACACATGCAGCTCATTCCAAGGACTGAAATAGTTCACAACCCAGTGTGAGAAGGTGAGAGCAAACCCGAGACCCTGGCTCCCCTCGGATTGGGACACAGGCGAGTCTCTGCACCTTGGCCAAACATTTCACACCGAGGTGACCGCGGCCTGCGCCGGGGCGTGCTAATTGGCTCTTTGCCCACTGCCTTCCCTTGGAGATGCGAACACATCCTGGCCAGGCATGGCATTTGCCGGCCATCCCCAACTGCCCCTTGACTGAGAGGGTCCATTTCAGAGGGAAGGGATTTCAGACACAAACACATTTAAATTAACCCCACCATATCCAGATTCCTGACCCGATTGACAAGGATGGTTACAGTGGTGAGGGACATCGGTCACTGGCTGGGTGGAGTTTGTATGTTCTCCCCCTTGTCGACATGGGTTTCCTCCTACAGTCCAAAGCCGTGCGATATTTACCCATAGTGCCCAGGGATGTGTAGGTTAGGGTGGATTGGCTGTGCAAAATTACCCATAGTGCCCAGGGATGTGCAGGTTAGGGTGGATTGGCCGTGCTAAATTACCCATAGTGCCCAGGGATGTGCAGGTTAGGGTGGATTGGCCGTGCTAAATTACCCATAGTGCCCAGGGATGTGCAGGTTAGGGTGGATTGGCCGTGCTAAATTACCCATAGTGCCCAGGGACGTGTAGGTTAGGGTGGATTGGCCGTGCTAAATTACCCATAGTGCCCAGGGATGTGTAGGTTAGGGTGGATTGGCCGTGCTAAATTACCCATAGTGCCCAGGGATGTGTAGGTTAGGGTGGATTGGCCGTGCTAAATTACCCATAGTGCCCAGGGATGTGCAGGTTAGGGTGGATTGGCCGTGCTAAATTACCCATAGTGCCCAGGGATGTGCAGGTTAGGGTGGATTGGCCGTGCTAAATTACCCATAGTGCCCAGGGATGTGCAGGTTAGGGTGGATTGGCCGTGCTAAATTACCCATAGTGCCCAGGGATGTGTAGGTTAGGGTGGATTGGCCGTGCTAAATTACCCATAGTGCCCAGGGATGTGCAGGTTAGGGTGGATTGGCCGTGCTAAATTACCCATAGTGCCCAGGGACGTGCAGGTTAGGGTGGATTGGCCGTGCTAAATTACCCATAGTGCCCAGGGACGTGTAGGTTAGGGTGGATTGGCCGTGGTAAATTACCCATAGTGCCCAGGGATGTGTAGGTTAGGGTGGATTGGCCGTGCTAAATTACCCATAGTGCCCAGGGACGTGTAGGTTAGGGTGGATTGGCCGTGCTAAATTACCCATAGTGCCCAGGGACGTGTAGGTTAGGGTGGATTGGCCGTGCTAAATTACCCATAGTGCCCAGGGACGTGCAGGTTAGGGTGGATTGGCCGTGCTAAATTACCCATAGTGCCCAGGGACGTGCAGGTTAGGGTGGATTGGCCGTGCTAAATTACCCATAGTGCCCAGGGATGTGCAGGTTAGGGTGGATTGGCCGTGCTAAATTACCCATAGTGCCCAGGGATGTGCAGGTTAGGGTGGATTGGCCGTGCTAAATTACCCATAGTGCCCAGGGACGTGCAGGTTAGGGTGGATTGGCCGTGCTAAATTACCCATAGTGCCCAGGGACGTGTAGGTTAGGGTGGATTGGCCGTGGTAAATTACCCATAGTGCCCAGGGATGTGTAGGTTAGGGTGGATTGGCCGTGCTAAATTACCCATAGTGCCCAGGGACGTGTAGGTTAGGGTGGATTGGCCGTGCTAAATTACCCATAGTGCCCAGGGATGTGCAGGTTAGGGTGGATTGGCCGTGCTAAATTACCTATAGGGCCCAGGGATGTGTAGGTTAGGGTGGATTGGCCGTGCTAAATTACCCATAGTGCCCAGGGATGTGTAGGTTAGGGTGGATTGGCCGTGCTAAATTACCCATAGTGCCCAGGGATGTGCAGGTTAGGGTGGATTGGCCGTGCTAAATTACCTATAGGGCCCAGGGATGTGTAGGTTAGGGTGGATTGGCCGTGCTAAATTACCCATAGTGCCCAGGGATGTGTAGGTTAGGGTGGATTGGCCGTGCTAAATTACCCATAGTGCCCAGGGATGTGCAGGTTAGGGTGGATTGGCCGTGCTAAATTACCTATAGGGCCCAGGGATGTGTAGGTTAGGGTGGATTGGCCGTGCTAAATTACCCATAGTGCCCAGGGATGTGTAGGTTAGGGTGGATTGGCCGTGCTAAATTACCCATAGTGCCCAGGGATGTGCAGGTTAGGGTGGATTGGCCGTGCTAAATTACCCCATCGTGTTGAAGCGCGATGATGTGGAGATGCCGGTGTTGGACTGGGGTGTACGAAGTTAAACCTCACACACAACACCGGGTTATCGACCCGACAGGTTGCACCAGCTTCTGGAGCGCCGCTCCAACCACCTGAACCAAGGGGCAGCGCTCCGAAAGCTGGTGCTTCCCCCATCCCCCCCCAGGCCACCTGTTTGGGAACTCTAACCCGGGGTTGTGCGTGACTTTTATTTTATTTTGCCCCAGTGTTTTTTTTTCTTCTTTCTTTCTTTAACCCCCACAGTACTGCCTAACTGCAATTGTGCTTATTTTTCCCCAACCACTCCTGTTTGTTTATTTTTTGTTTGTTTTTTTATTCCCCAGCACCCATGGTGTGTGTAGGTGTAGGTGTAAAACACAGTGAAGGACACAAAGTGCACGAATCTTTATTCAATTGTGACTTTTATTTTAAGTTGCCTTGCGTAGTCGGATAATTCGTCAGAGAGAGAGAGAGAGAGAGAATGGGAATGGGTCCGGCTGGGGGTTTGCTCTCCGGAGGGTGGGTGTGGGCTCTGGTTTCCCTCCCTGTGCAGGGGAGTCTCGCCCCATTCACCCGCAGGGTCCTGCAGAGAGCGGGCGGGACGGCTCTCAGCTGAGCTGAGCGGAGCGGAGCTGAGCTCAGCGCCTGCGGTCACCTGACCCTGGAATGTTGCAACTTGCTACATCAACAATGTGTATCAATCCATCAGCCTCGCCCATTAGCGGGAGATGGGGGGGGGGTCTGAATGAGCCTCCAGAGCAGGGGTGTGAAATGTCACGGCCCACAGACAGAGGGAGAGCCAAGTGTTTAAAAAGGATTCGGGAGAGGACAGGGGGGTTAAATAAAACAAGGAGGGCTCGGATTTATTTTGTTTAAACCCGTCTTTCCGCCTCTTGATTTTGCCCCACCCTCCCGCCGGGGGTGGAGATGGAGTGGCCGGGGGGCGTGGCCCGGGGCCTGGCGCTCGCGCTCCGGGGGCTGGGGGTGCGGCGCGAGGAGCTGAGGGAGAGCGAGCAGCGGCTGCAGCGGGAGCGCCGGCGGCTGCTGAGCGGGGCGGCGCCGCCCCGGGAGAGCTGCCGCTGGAGCGCCGAGGTGCTGCTGCTGCTCCGGGAACCCGCCAGCGGCGCCCTGCAGCAGATCCGCTACGCCAGCGAGGGAGGGGACGGCGGCGGCGGCGGCGTCTACCGCAGCCGCCTGGAGCTCAGCCCCTGGATCAGCAGGAAGAGGCTGGCCAGGAGGTCAGCAGGCACGGCCGGTAAGAGCTTGGGGGGGAAGAGGGCGACTACAGTGACCGGCGGGGGTTCCCCTCTCGGTGTCTTTGTGAGTCCGCATGCCTGCGTGTATCTGTTCGTGTCTGTATGTGCATGCATGTGTGCATGGCTGTATCTGCGGCTGCATGCATGCATGGATGTATCTGCGGCTGTATGCGTGCACGGCTGTATCTGCGGCTGCATGCGTGCATGGATGTGCCTGTGTCTGTATCTGCGGCTGCATGCGTGCACGGTTGTATCTGCGGCTGCATGCGTGCATGGATGTGCCTGTGTCTGTATCTGCGGCTGCATGCGTGCATGGCTGTATCTGCGGCTGCATGCATACATGGATGTGCCTGTGTCTGTATCTGCGGCTGCATGCGTGCACGGCTGTATCTGCGGCTGCATGCATACATGGATGTGCCTGTGTCTGTATCTGCGGCTGCATGCGTGCACGGCTGTATCTGCGGCTGCATGCGTGCACGGATGTGTCTGTATGTGTGCGTGCATGTTGGATACAGTACTGGTTCAAAGGTAGAAGACAGAGGGTGGTGGTGGAGGGTTGTTTTTCAGACTGGAGGCCTGTGACCAGTGGAGTGCCACAAGGATCGGTGCTGGGTCCACTACTTTTCAGCGTTCCTCATAGTCCGGGAACCCCGCACTGCCCGGTTCTACCTCCTTCCCAAGATCCACAAGCCTGACCACCCTGGAGTGTCAGAGGCTGAGGAATGACCTTATAGAGGTTTTCAAAATTCTGAGGGGCATGGATAGGATAAGTAGACAAAGTCTTTTCCCTGGGGTCGGGGAGTCCAGAACGAGAGGGCATAGGTTTAGGGTGAGAGGGGAAAGATATAAAAGGGACCTAAGGGGCAACTTTTTCACCCAGAGGGTGGTACGTGTATGGAATGAGCTGCCAGAGGAAGGGGTGGAGGCTGGTACACCTGAAACATTTAAAAGGCACTTGGATGGGTATATCAACAGGAAGGGTTTGGAGGGATATGGGCTGGGTGCTCACAAATGGGTCTAGATTAGGTTAGAAATATCTGGGTCGGTATGGACGGGTTGGACCGAAGGGTCTGTTTCCGTGCTGTACATCTCTGACTCTGTGTCTGCATGTGCGTATATCTGTGCGCATGTGTGTCTGTATGTGCAAGTGTCTGTGTCCGTCTGTCTGTGCTTGTGTGCATCTGTGTGTGTGCGCATGCATGTGTCTGTACGTGCCTGTGGCAGTGTGTACAAATCTGTGTCTGCGTGTCTGTCTACGCACACTCCTCCTGCTGACTCTGTTGCTCTTTCAGAACAGGCCATAGTGGAGGAAGTAAGGCCTACCCAAGTGGGGTTTTTTATTCAGTCCGTGACAGACCCAAAGCCCGACGAGGAGAAACCTGAGGAGAAGCCCTGTGTCTGAAAGCTGCTGCTGGGAAACTCTCGCTCCTGTCCCGGGGGAGAGAGCGAGAGAGAGAAAACTGTCCCCGGGCCTCAGCTCATCTGCCGAAGTCCGTGATACCTCAGACAGCGGCTGAGCGATCACACTGGCATTTCAGGACGGGGGCAGCAAACTCCGGCCTCGGCGGTGACTGAATAAAAGAGGACGTTACTCACTCCTGAACTTTGTCTCTTTATTCTTAAACTTGTTGTGGTACCTGTGATGTGATCTGGGGTTTACTACCTCCCCCGGTGCCCCCCTCTCCCCACCTCCCTGTGGTTAACACAGGCCGGAGCACCTTTCCTGGCCGGGCTTTGACTCCATGGTTCAGACAAAGGGCACAACACCAGGTCCTTGTCTTTTTCCCAGGGAGATGACATTCTGCCAGTGGTCCCATAGACCACACTCTCTGAGGTTTCAAGGAATAAATCCCTAGCTCGCAGACAGTTTCACACAGTCCGATTGTGGGAGAGTACAGGGAACAATTTCAGGAAGAAATGGCGAGGGGGGTGAGTGGCTAGGAGGAGATATTGCAGGGGGTGGTGTTCACAGGTACTTGCCATGGAGTCATACATCATGGAAACAGACCCTTCAGCCCAACCCGTCCATGCCAACCCAGATATCCCTAACCTAATACAGTCCCATTTGCCAGCACCCAGCTCATAGCCCTCCAAATCCTCCCTATTCATGTCTCCATCCAGGTGCCTTTTAAATGTTGCAATTGTACTAGCCTCCACCACATCCTCTGGCAGCTCATTCTATACCCATACCACCCTCTGTGTGAAAACGTTGCCCCTTGGGTCCCTTTTATATCTTTCCCCTCTCACCCTAAACCTATGCCCCTCTAGTTCTGGACTCCCCGACCCCAGGGAAAAGACTTTGTCTGTTTATCCTATCAATGCCCCTCATGATTTTATAAACCTCTATAGGGTCACCCCTCAGCCTCTGACACTCCAACCCCAGCCTGTTCAGCCTCTCCCTATAGCTCAAACCCTCCAACCCTGGCAATGTCCTTGTAAATCTTTTCTGAACCCTTTCAAGTTTCACAATATCCTTCTGATAGGAAGGAGACCAAAATTGCACACAATATTCCAACAGTGGCCCTAACCAATGTCCTGTACAGCCGTAACGTGACCTCCCAACTCCTGTACTGAAAATGTGTTGCTGGAAAAGTGCAGCAGGTCAGGCAGCATCCAAGGAGCAGGAGAGTCAACGTTTCGGGCATGAGCCCTTCTTCAGGACTCCCAACTCCTGTACTCAATACTCTGACCAATAAAGGAGAGCATACCAAACACCACCTTCACTGTCCTATCTACCTGCGACTCCACTTTCAAGGAGCTATGAACCTGCACTCCAAGGTCTCTTTGTTCAGCAACACTCCCTAGGACCTTTAACATTGTAAGTCCTGCTCTGATTTGCCTTTCCAAAATGCAAAGAGAGACTCAGCAACAGCAGAACATGATTAGAACAGTTCGGTGATTATTTTGTACTGACAGATGCAATGAGCTGGAGATCCTTTTTTCGGTGTTTCGGAGACTGAGAAAGCCACAAGGGAAACTGACGGGAAAGACAAACATACACAGACAGAGTGTCTCTATGACAGAGAGGGTGATGGGGAAAACGGTCTAGAAATAACAAACAGAAAACCATTCTCCCAAATTCACACTGAACAGTCCGATTAAACACAAACAGTGCCAGAAGCTCCTTTATAAATAAATTATTTATTTAGTTTAAATAGGAATAGAGATCAGCAATGAAAATATTAACTGGATGCAAACTGATCAAAGTTAATCCTAGCATTAACAGAGACTGGAACCACAGGAATTTTAAAAAGAACACACACTTCATTACAATAAAACCTGGAGCACACCACACACAGCATCTGATTTAAGGACGTGTTAATGTGCACCAATTTAAAATCTCCACCTCTCACCCTTCCTCTTTCTTGCTGTTACTGGGACCTCCAGACAGCTGGGGAATCTGCTGAGGGAACCTACTGCAAAAACTCACCGAGGGGGGTCTCCTTAGACGGCACCTTCCCAAAACCCCACGCCACTCGACCATCTAGAAGGACAACGGACAGCAGATACACGGGAACAGCAACCCCCTGCAAACTACCCCCACCAGCCCAGGAGCCACTCCCAGTCCCAACTCGGAAATATATCTTGTCATTCCTTCCTGGGTCAGAATCCTGGGATTGCCCCCCTCCCTGAGGGGCATCATGGGTCTACCCACAGCACGTGGCTAAGAAGGCAGCTCACCCCCACCTTCTCGTGGGGTTGGGGGGGGGTGAATGAATGCTGGGCCCCCAGGCCAGCGACCTCCACGTCTCGCGAGTGAATAAAGAAAGGTGCCGATGCAAGAGCTTAATGTCAAGATGGCCACAGTCCCAGAGGATCATGGGACTGCTTGGTGCTGAGGGACGCAGAGAGAGACAGACTGCTGGGCTCTCTCTGTGTCTCTGTTTTGGGGAGGCAAATCAGGGCAGGACTTAAAACATGTTGACGTCCTGGGGAGTGTCGCTGAACAGAGATCTTGGAGGGCAGGTTCATGGTTCCCACGGGTCACCACACCTCAGGCAGTGGGGGGTGGCGGGGGAGTGAAGAGGCCGAGGAGGTGACCTCAGCTGATTGTGAGAACCGGACCCAGGAGAGTGTGGCGTGACTGACTGAGCTAACCAGAGCCTCCCTCCCTACCCACAATCCCTTCCCTCTGAGCACCCCAAAGTAAACATGGGAGGGGGACGCCCAGAGAAGGGATGGGACAGAATGGCACTGCAGCCAGGGGGCACTGCGTTCACCCAAAACCGCCACCGACTTAGCGGAACAGGAGAGCCCCCTTCCCTGGCCTGGCGCACCATTTCAGAGAGTGAGAGAAAGAGTGGTTCGCTTCCGCCCAACTTGGGAGGAGTGCAGTAGGACTCTGGGGAAGATCAACTCAACCCACACCTCTCCTTTCCCCCACAGTGGGACAGTGTTCCCTGATTCCCCATTGGGGACTGGGTGGGACGGTGTTCCCATTGAGGACTGGGTGGGACGGCGTTCCCCATGGGGGACTGGGTGGGACGGCGTTCCCCGGTTCCCCATGGGGGACTGGGTGGGACGGCGTTCCCCGGTTCCCCATCGGGGACTGGGTGGGACGGCGTTCCCCGGTTCCCCATCGGGGACTGGGTGGGACGGCGTTCCCCGGTTCCCCATCGGGGACTGGGTGGGACGGCGTTCCCCGGTTCCCCATCGGGGACTGGGTGGGACGGCGTTCCCCGGTTCCCCATCGGGGACTGGGTGGGACGGCGTTCCCCGGTTCCCCATCGGGGACTGGGTGGGACGGCGTTCCCCGGTTCCCCATCGGGGACTGGGTGGGACGGCGTTCCCCGGTTCCCCATCGGGGACTGGGTGGGACAGTGGGAGTTTTTATTTCTGAAGAGGGGGGGGGGGGGCGAGCAGATGAAACCTGTGCTCCTTGGGGTTCAGGAGAGCTGAGAAGTGGCCTGATGTAGACAGTCATAGCTTGAGAGGGTGGGAATGACTGTTCCCCCTCGTGGAAGGGGTTGGTGGGGGCGGAGACGCAGAACTGCGGGATAACACAGTTTAAAAATACGACAGGGACAAGGGCAAATTTCCTCCCCCCAGATGATCCTTTTTTGGCATTTTCCTGCCCCCTCCTGGGTTATGGCGAGTCAGTTTAACAATGAAAGGGGAGGGGGGTCTCTCCCGTTGCAGAGGGAGAGGAGGAGGAATTCCCTTACCCAGAGAGTGAGGGAGGGGGCTGTCTCACGAAACATATTCAAGGCTGAGGTTAGAGAGAGGGTTCCCGTCGAGGGGAGAGGAGGGGGTGGTGAAAGAGACCACAATCAGATGAGGCAGCCTCTTGTTTGGAGACGGCAAGACCCGGGAGAGGGGGGGGGGCAGGAGGGGGGCACGGCAGGGAGGCTGGAAGAACACGGCAAGCCAGGCCTCTCTCTACCTCCTGGGACCAAGTTAAAAATCACACCGCACCAGGTTAGAGTCCAACAGACAGCCACACACAGGGCAACTAGCACCTTCAATACCTTATCTGGGCCGACATGACACCAATTGTTAAAGTGCACTTGAGAATCTAACTTTTAAAAAAAGAAGTTTTGCGATTTACGTTTGAAAGAAGAGAAACTTAACAAGGCCATTCCAAAAGATGAGAGACTTAACAAACAATCCAGGTCTTTTTCAATCCCAGTTACATCACGCTGTAAACTTTTGCTATAAATTCTGTGTCCTATGATCTTATTCTCCACAATCACCTGATGAAGGAGCGTCGCTCCGAAAGCTCGTGTGTTTCCAATTAAACCTGTTGGACTATAACCTGGTGTTGTGTGATTTTTAACTTTGTCCACCCCAGTCCCACACCAGCGTCTCCACGCTACGTCGAGTTTGGATTCCGGCCTCTGCAGTTCTTTTCTTTTTCATCGCTCGCAGCGAGACGGGAGCGGGGAAAGATGAGGACATTCGGGCCTTCGGGTCCGCTCCTGCCCCTTGGACGGAGGCCAACGGGTTCCCCAACCCCGTTCCTCCTGGGTGGGGGGCGCGGGGCAGGATAGAGGGGCTGAGTGGTCTCTTTTGCCCCCCCTTAGGGGGGGGAGTGGGGAGGGAGGTGTGGAGTCCCCCCAGTCGATTACCACAGGAACATTCCGGGGTGTAGAGAGAGGGGGAGAGGAGCAGTCTGGGGATGGAGGGAGGGGATAGGTGTGCAGGAGGAGGAGCAGGCGAAGGCCATTTGGCCCCAGCTGTGCTGATACCCTCGAGCAACAGACAGCACCGGACCATCTCCCCCTCCATACGATCGTAACGTCTGGGAGGTATGGAGGAACGTAAGGACCAGAGGAGGGGCAGAAGGGAGCTGAGTAGAGGTAGGGGCTTCAGGATGGGCTGAATGGCCTGTCTCAGAGTGGCTGAATGTCCTCTGCCTCTGCTTCTCCCCACCGACCCCCTCCATCCCCCCCATTACCGGGGCGACCAGCCTCACCAGCCCGTCTCAAAGTTAGGGCCCGGCCGGATAGTGATCCTCCCGTACGGCTCGGTCTGCTCCAGGGAGAGAACCTGCTGCGCTGCCAACACTGCTCCGGGGTAGGGGGGCACAGAAAGAGAGAGAGAGAGAGTTAGTGAGGGGAGTGAGGGGGGGGGACAGAGAGAGAGAGAGTTAGTGGGGGGGGGGGACAGAGAGAGAGAGAGTTAGTGAGGGGAGTGGGGGGGGGCACAGAGAGAGAGAGAGAGTGAGTGAGGGGAGTGGGGGGGCACAGAGAGAGAGAGAGTTAGTGAGGGGAGTGGGGGGGGGGACAGAGAGAGAGAGAGAGTTAGTGAGGGGAGTGGGGGGGGACAGAGAGAGAGAGTTAGTGAGGGGAGTGGGGGGGGACAGAGAGAGAGAGAGAGAGTTAGTGAGGGGAGTGGGGGGGCACAGAGAGAGAGAGAGTTAGTGAGGGGAGTGGGGGGGGCACAGAGAGAGAGAGAGTTAGTGAGGGGAGTGGGGGGGGGACAGAGAGAGAGAGAGTTAGTGAGGGGAGTGGGGGGGGACAGAGAGAGAGAGAGAGAGTTAGTGAGGGGAGTGGGGGGGGGGCACAGAGAGAGAGAGAGAGAGAGTTAGTGAGGGGAGTAGGGGGGGGGACAGAGAGAGAGAGAGAGAGTTAGTGAGGGGAGTGGGGGGGGCACAGAGAGAGAGAGAGTTAGTGAGGGGAGTGGGGGGGGGACAGAGAGAGAGAGAGTTAGTGAGGGGAGTGGGGGGGGACAGAGAGAGAGAGAGAGAGTTAGTGAGGGGAGTGGGGGGGGGGCACAGAGAGAGAGAGAGAGAGAGTTAGTGAGGGGAGTAGGGGGGGGGACAGAGAGAGAGAGAGAGAGTTAGTGAGGGGAGTGGGGGGGCACAGAGAGAGAGAGAGTTAGTGAGGGGAGTGGGGGGGGGACAGAGAGAGAGAGAGAGTTAGTGAGGGGAGTGGGGGGGGGACAGAGAGAGAGAGTTAGTGAGGGGAGTGGGGGGGGACAGAGAGAGAGAGAGTTAGTGAGGGGAGTGGGGGGGGGACAGAGAGAGAGAGAGAGAGTTAGTGAGGGGAGTGGGGGGGCACAGAGAGAGAGAGAGTTAGTGAGGGGAGTGGGGGGGGGGACAGAGAGAGAGAGAGAGTTAGTGAGGGGAGTGGGGGGGGGACAGAGAGAGAGACAGAGTTAGTGAGGGGAGTGGGGGGGGGGACAGAGAGAGAGACAGAGTTAGTGAGGGGAGTGGGGGGGGGACAGAGAGAGAGAGAGAGTTAGTGAGGGGAGTGGGGGGGGGGACAGAGAGAGAGAGAGAGTTAGTGAGGGGAGTGGGGGGGGGGGACAGAGAGAGAGAGAGAGTTAGTGAGGGGAGTGGGGGGGGGACAGAGAGAGAGACAGAGTTAGTGAGGGGAGTGGGGGGGGGACAGAGAGAGAGAGTTAGTGAGGGGAGTGGGGGGGGGGACAGAGAGAGAGAGTTAGTGAGGGGAGTGGGGGGGGACAGAGAGAGAGAGAGAGAGAGTTAGTGAGGGGAGTGGGGGGAGCACAGAGAGAGAGAGAGTTAGTGAGGGGAGTGGGGGGGGGACAGAGAGAGAGAGAGAGTTAGTGAGGGGAGTGGGGGGGGGGACAGAGAGAGAGAGAGAGTTAGTGAGGGGAGTGGGGGGGGGGACAGAGAGAGAGAGAGAGTTAGTGAGGGGAGTGGGGGGGGGGACAGAGAGAGAGAGAGAGTTAGTGAGGGGAGTGGGGGGGGACAGAGAGAGAGAGAGAGAGTTAGTGAGGGGAGTGGGGGGGGGGACAGAGAGAGAGAGAGAGTGAGGGGAGTGGGGGGGGGACAGAGAGAGAGAGAGAGAGTTAGTGAGGGGAGTGGGGGGGGGGGACAGAGAGAGAGAGAGAGTTAGTGAGGGGAGTGGGGGGGGGACAGAGAGAGAGAGAGAGTTAGTGAGGGGAGTGGGGGGGGGGACAGAGAGAGAGACAGAGTTAGTGAGGGGAGTGGGAGGGGACAGAGAGAGAGAGAGAGTTAGTGAGGGGAGTGGGGGGGGGACAGAGAGAGAGAGAGAGAGAGAGTTAGTGAGGGGAGGGGGGGGGACAGAGAGAGAGAGAGAGTTAGTGAGGGGAGTGGGGGGGGACAGAGAGAGAGAGAGAGAGTTAGTGAGGGGAGTGGGGGGGGGACAGAGAGAGAGAGAGAGTTAGTGAGGGTAGTGGGGGGGGGGACAGAGAGAGAGAGAGAGTTAGTGAGGGGAGTGGGGGGGGGACAGAGAGAGAGAGAGAGTTAGTGAGGGGAGTGGGGGGGGGACAGAGAGAGAGACAGAGTTAGTGAGGGGAGTGGGGGGGGGGACAGAGAGAGAGACAGAGTTAGTGAGGGGAGTGGGGGGGGGACAGAGAGAGAGAGAGTTAGTGAGGGGTGTGGGGGGACACACAGAGAGAGAGAGTTAGTGAGGGGAGTGGGGGGACACACAGAGAGAGAGAGAGTTAGTGAGGGGTGTGGGGGGACACACAGAGAGAGAGAGAGTTAGTGAGGGGAGTGGGGGGGGGGACAGAGAGAGAGAGAGAGTTAGTGAGGGGAGTGGGGGGGGGGACAGAGAGAGAGAGAGAGTTAGTGAGGGGAGTGGGGGGGGGGACAGAGAGAGAGAGAGAGTTAGTGAGGGGAGTGGGGGGGGGGACAGAGAGAGAGACAGAGTTAGTGAGGGGAGTGGGGGGGGGACAGAGAGAGAGAGTTAGTGAGGGGAGTGGGGGGGGGGACAGAGAGAGAGAGTTAGTGAGGGGAGTGGGGGGGGACAGAGAGAGAGAGAGAGAGAGTTAGTGAGGGGAGTGGGGGGGGCACAGAGAGAGAGAGAGTTAGTGAGGGGAGTGGGGGGGGGACAGAGAGAGAGAGAGAGTTAGTGAGGGGAGTGGGGGGGGGGACAGAGAGAGAGAGAGAGTTAGTGAGGGGAGTGGGGGGGGGGACAGAGAGAGAGAGAGAGTTAGTGAGGGGAGTGGGGGGGGGGACAGAGAGAGAGAGAGAGTTAGTGAGGGGAGTGGGGGGGGACAGAGAGAGAGAGAGAGAGTTAGTGAGGGGAGTGGGGGGGGGACAGAGAGAGAGAGAGAGTGAGGGGAGTGGGGGGGGGACAGAGAGAGAGAGAGAGAGAGTTAGTGAGGGGAGTGGGGGGGGGGACAGAGAGAGAGAGAGAGTTAGTGAGGGGAGTGGGGGGGGGACAGAGAGAGAGAGAGAGTTAGTGAGGGGAGTGGGGGGGGGGACAGAGAGAGAGAGAGTTAGTGAGGGGAGTGGGGAGGGGACAGAGAGAGAGAGAGAGTTAGTGAGGGGAGTGGGGGGGGGACAGAGAGAGAGAGAGAGAGAGAGTTAGTGAGGGGAGTGGGGGGGGGACAGAGAGAGAGAGAGAGTTAGTGAGGGGAGTGGGGGGGGACAGAGAGAGAGAGAGAGAGTTAGTGAGGGGAGTGGGGGGGGGACAGAGAGAGAGAGAGAGTTAGTGAGGGGAGTGGGGGGGGGGAACAGAGAGAGAGAGAGAGAGTTAGTGAGGGGAGTGGGGGGGGGACAGAGAGAGAGAGAGAGTTAGTGAGGGGAGTGGGGGGGGGGACAGAGAGAGAGACAGAGTTAGTGAGGGGAGTGGGGGGGGGGACAGAGAGAGAGACAGAGTTAGTGAGGGGAGTGGGGGGGGGACAGAGAGAGAGAGAGTTAGTGAGGGGTGTGGGGGGACACACAGAGAGAGAGAGAGTTAGTGAGGGGAGTGGGGGGACACACAGAGAGAGAGAGAGTTAGTGAGGGGAGTGGGGGGGGGGACAGAGAGAGAGAGAGAGTTAGTGAGGGGAGTGGGGGGGGGGACAGAGAGAGAGAGAGAGTTAGTGAGGGGAGTGGGGGGGGGACAGAGAGAGAGAGAGAGAGTTAGTGAGGGGAGTGGGGGGGGGGGACAGAGAGAGAGAGAGAGTTAGTGAGGGGAGTGGGGGGGGGACAGAGAGAGAGAGTTAGTGAGGGGAGTGGGGGGGGGGACAGAGAGAGAGAGAGAGTTAGTGAGGGGAGTGGGGGGGGCAGAGAGAGAGAGAGAGAGAGAGAGTTAGTGAGGGGAGTGGGGGGGGGACAGAGAGAGAGAGAGTTAGTGAGGGGAGTGGGGGGGGACAGAGAGAGAGAGAGTTAGTGAGGGGAGTGGGGGGGGGACAGAGAGAGAGAGAGTTAGTGAGGGGAGTGGGGGGGGGACAGAGAGAGAGAGAGAGTTAGTGAGGGGAGTGGGGGGGGGACAGAGAGAGGGAGAGAGAGTTAGTGAGGGGAGTGGGGGGGGGGACAGAGAGAGGGAGAGAGAGTTAGTGAGGGGAGTGGGGGTGGGACAGAGAGAGAGAGAGAGTTAGTGAGGGGAGTGGGGGGGGGACAGAGAGAGAGAGAGAGTTAGTGAGGGGAGTGGGGGGGGGACAGAGAGAGAGAGAGAGTTAGTGAGGGGAGTGGGGGGGGGACAGAGAGAGAGACAGAGTTAGTGAGGGGAGTGGGGGGGGGACAGAGAGAGAGAGTTAGTGAGGGGAGTGGGGGGGGACAGAGAGAGAGAGTTAGTGAGGGGAGTGGGGGGGGGACAGAGAGAGAGAGAGAGAGAGTTAGTGAGGGGAGTGGGGGGGGCACAGAGAGAGAGAGAGTTAGTGAGGGGAGTGGGGGGGGGACAGAGAGAGAGAGAGAGTTAGTGAGGGGAGTGGGGGGGGGGACAGAGAGAGAGAGAGAGTTAGTGAGGGGAGTGGGGGGGGGACAGAGAGAGAGAGAGTTAGTGAGGGGAGTGGGGGGGTACAGAGAGAGAGAGAGAGTTAGTGAGGGGAGTGGGGGGGGGACAGAGAGAGAGAGAGTTAGTGAGGGGAGTGGGGGGGGGACAGAGAGAGAGAGAGTTAGTGAGGGGAGTGGGGGGGGTACAGAGAGAGAGAGAGAGTTAGTGAGGGGAGTGGGGGGGGGACAGAGAGAGGAGAGAGAGTTAGTGTGAGGGGAGTGGGGGGGGGACAGAGAGAGAGAGAGAGTTAGTGAGGGGAGTGGGGGGGGGGGACAGAGAGAGAGAGAGAGTTAGTGAGGGGAGTGGGGGGGGGGACAGAGAGAGAGAGAGAGAGTTAGTGAGGGGAGTGGGGGGGGGGACAGAGAGAGAGAGAGAGTTAGTGAGGGGAGTGGGGGGGGGACACACAGAGAGAGAGAGAGTTAGTGAGGGGAGTGGGGGGGGGGACAGAGAGAGAGAGAGAGTTAGTGAGGGGAGTGGGGGGGGGACAGAGAGAGAGAGAGAGAGAGAGTTAGTGAGGGGAGTGGGGGGGGGCACAGAGAGAGAGAGAGAGTTAGTGAGGGGAGTGGGGGGGGGACAGAGAGAGAGAGAGAGAGAGTTAGTGAGGGGAGTGGGGGGGGGACAGAGAGAGAGAGAGAGTTAGTGAGGGGAGTGGGGGGGGGACAGAGAGAGAGAGAGAGTTAGTGAGGGGAGTGGGGGGGGGGACAGAGAGAGAGAGAGAGTTAGTGAGGGGAGTGGGGGGGGGGACAGAGAGAGAGAGTTAGTGAGGGGAGTGGGGGGGGGACAGAGAGAGAGAGAGAGAGTTAGTGAGGGGAGTGGGGGGGGCACAGAGAGAGAGAGAGTTAGTGAGGGGAGTGGGGGGGGGACAGAGAGAGAGAGAGAGAGTTAGTGAGGGGAGTGGGGGGGGGACAGAGAGAGAGAGAGAGTTAGTGAGGGGAGTGGGGGGGGGACAGAGAGAGAGAGAGAGTTAGTGAGGGGAGTGGGGGGGGGACAGAGAGAGAGAGAGAGTTAGTGAGGGGAGTGGGGGGGGGACAGAGAGAGAGAGAGAGAGAGTTAGTGAGGGGAGTGGGGGGGGGGACAGAGAGAGAGAGAGAGTTAGTGAGGGGAGTGGGGGGGGGGACAGAGAGAGAGAGAGAGTTAGTGAGGGGAGTGGGGGGGGGACAGAGAGAGACAGAGTTAGTGAGGGGAGTGGGGGGGGGACAGAGAGAGAGAGTTAGTGAGGGGAGTGGGGGGGGACAGAGAGAGAGAGAGAGTTAGTGAGGGGAGTGGGGGGGACACACAGAGAGAGAGAGAGTTAGTGAGGGGAGTGGGGGGGGGGACAGAGAGAGAGAGAGAGAGTTAGTGAGGGGAGTGGGGGGGGGACAGAGAGAGAGAGAGAGTTAGTGAGGGGAGTGGGGGGGGGGACAGAGAGAGAGACAGAGTTAGTGAGGGGAGTGGGGGGGGACAGAGAGAGAGAGTTAGTGAGGGGAGTGGGGGGGGACAGAGAGAGAGAGAGTGAGAGTTAGTGAGGGGA
>NC_092760.1:20728586-20766086 GCF_047496795.1 Chiloscyllium punctatum
GACAGCATGGGGTTAGATACAGGGTAAAGCTCCCTCTACACTGTCCCCCCCCCATCAAACACCCCCAGGGACAGGGACAGCACAGGGTTAGATACAGAGTAAAGCTTCCTCTACACTGTTCCCCCCATCAAACACCCCCAGGACAGGGGACAGCACGGGGTTAGATACAGAGTATAGCTCCCTCTACACTGTCCCCCCCATCAAACACCCCCAGGACAGGGACAGCACGGGGTTAGATACAGGGTAAAGCTCCCTCTACACTGTCCCCCCCCCATCAAACACCCCCAGGACAGGGACAGCACAGGGTTAGATACAGAGTAAAGCTTCCTCTACACTGTTCCCCCCATCAAACACCCCCAGGACAGGGACAGCACGGGGTTAGATACAGAGTATAGCTCCCTCTACACTGTCCCCCCATCAAACACTCCTAGGGACAGGGACAGCACAGGGTTAGATACAGAGTAAAGCTCCCTCTACACTGTCCCCCCCATCAAACACTCCGAGGACAGGGACAGCACGGGGTTAGATACAGAGAAAAGCTCTCTCTACACTGTCCCCCCATCAAACACCCCCAGGGACAGGGACAGCACGGGGTTAGATGCAGAGTAAAGCTCCCTCTACACTGTCCCCCCATCAAACACCCCCAGGGACAGGGACAGTACGGGGTTAGATACAGAGTAAAGCTCTCTCTACACTGTTCCCCACCCCCCATCAAACACCCCCAGGGACAGGGACAGCATGGGGTTAGATACAGAGTAAAGCTCCCTCTACACTGTCCCCCCATCAAACACTCCCAGGACAGGGACAGCACGGGGTTAGATATAGAGTAAAGCTCTCTCTACACTGTCCCCCCCATCAAACACTCCCAGGGACAGGGACAGCACGGTGTTAGATACAGGGTAAAGCTCCCTCCACACTGTCCCCCCCCATCAAACACTCCCAGGGACAGGGACAACACAGGGTTAGATACAGAGTAAAGCTCCCTCCACACTGTCCCCCCCCCCCCTCATCAAACACCCCCAGGACAGGGACAGCATGGGGTTAGATACAGGGTAAAGCTCCCTCTACACTGTCCCCCCCCCATCAAACACCCCCAGGACAGGGACAGCACAGGGTTAGATACAGAGTATAGCTCCCTCTACACTGTTCCCCCCATCAAACACCCCCAGGACAGGGACAGCACGGGGTTAGATACAGAGTATAGCTCCCTCTACACTGTCCCCCCATCAAACACTCCTAGGGACAGGGACAGCACAGGGTTAGATACAGAGTAAAGCTCCCTCTACACTGTTCCCCATCAAACACTCCCAGGGACAGGGACAGCACAGGGTTAGATACAGAGTAAAGCTCCCTCTACACTGTCCCCCCCATCAAACACTCCGAGGACAGGGACAGCACGGGGTTAGATACAGAGAAAAGCTCTCTCTACACTGTCCCCCCCCCCCATCAAACACCCCCAGGGACAGGGACAGCACGGGGTTAGATGCAGAGTAAAGCTACCTCTACACTGTCCCCCCATCAAACACCCCCAGGGACAGGGACAGTACGGGGTTAGATACAGAGTAAAGCTCTCTCTACACTGTTCCCCACCCCCCATCAAACACCCCCAGGGACAGGGGACAGCATGGGGTTAGATACAGAGTAAAGCTCCCTCTACACTGTCCCCCCCCATCAAACACTCCCAGGACAGGGACAGCACGGGGTTAGATACAGGGTAAAGCTCCCTCTACACTGTTCCCCCCCATCAAACACTCCCAGGGACAGGGACAGCACGGGGTTAGATACAGAGTAAAGCTCTCTCTACACTGTCCCCCCATCAAACACTCCCAGGGACAGGGACAGCACGGGGTTAGAGACAGAGTAAAGCTCCCTCTACACTGCCCCCCCATCAAACACTCCCAGGGACAGCACGGGGTTAGATACAGAGTAAAGCTCCCTCTACACTGTCCCCCCCATCACACCCCTCCCAGGACAGGGACAGCACGGGGTTAGATACAGTGTAAAGCTCCCTCTGCACTGACTCCCCCATCACACCCCTCCCAGGACAGGGACGGATTGATGGGTTTCCGGTGGGGAAGAATGTTCCAGAGCTGACCCTGCAGACCATGATGTCGGAGAAGAGTCCGATCCACAGAGTGGAGCACAGGAACGCGGCGATGATCCATTTCTCCCAGGGTGGGTGAGCACAGTCAGGAACGGTGCAGTACAACAGGAATCCGAGAGGCCAGGAGAACAGCCACTTCAGTACCTCACACCTCTGTCCTGGGAGAACCGAAACATCCCGATACCAGCAATCAGCAAATCCCAACTCCCCGGGAACTGGGCAAACCACATCCTGCTGCAGCCTGGGGCCACTACACGGAGACCGGGATACTGACCGGGATTCGGACCGGGATACTGACCGGGATTCGGACCAGGATACTGACCGGGATTCGGACTAGGATACTGACCGGGATTCGGACCGGGATTCGGACCAGGATACTGACCGGGATACTCTGATCTGACCGGGATTCGGACCAGGGATACTGACCAGGATACTGACCGGGATACTGACCGGGATTCTGACCGGGATTACTGACTGGGACACTGACCGGGATTCTGACCGGGATTCTGACCGGGATTCAGACCGGGATACTGACCGGGATTCTGACCAGGATACTGACCGGGATTCGGACCAGGATACTGACCGGGATACTGACCGGGATTCTGACCGGATTACTGACCGGGATACTGTCCGGGATTCTGACCGGGATTCGGACCAGGAACGGATACTGACCGGGATTCTGACCGGGATACGGACCGGGGTTCTGACTGGGATTCGGACCAGGATACTGACTGGAATACTGGATACCGGGATTCTGACCAGGATACTGACCAGGATTCTGACCGGGATTCGGACCAGGATACTGACCGGGATTCTGACCGGATACTGACGGATACTGACCGGGATTCGGACCAGGATACTGACGGGGAAGACGGAGCGGTGGGGGAACGGGGGTGGGATACAGACCGGGGATCGGGGATACAGACCGGGGATGGGGATACAGACCGGGAGGGAGTGGGGATACAGACCATGGAGTGGGATACAGACCGGGGATCGGGGATACAGACCGGGGAATGGGGATACAGATCGGGGATCGGGGATCGGGGATACAGACGGGGATCGGGGATACAGACGGGGAGTGGGGATACAGACCGGGGATCGGGGATACAGACCGGGGAGTGGGGATACAGACCGGGGATCGGGGATACAGACCGGGGAGTGGGGATACAGACCGGGGAGTGGGGATACAGACCGGGGAGGGGGACAGACCGGGGAGGGAGACAGACCGGGGAGTGGGGAGACAGACCGGGGAGTCGGGGATACAGACCGGGGATCGGGGATACAGACCGGGGATCGGGGATACAGACCGGGGATCGGGATACAGACCGGGGATCGGGGATACAGACCGGGGATCGGGGATACAGACCGGGGAGTGGGGATACAGACCGGGGATCGGGGATACAGACCGGGGATCGGGGATACAGACCGGGGAGTGGGGGATACAGACCGGGGATCGGGGATACAGACCGGGGATCGGGGAGACAGACGGGATCGGGGATACAGACCGGGGATCGGGGATACAGACCGGGGATCGGGGGATACAGACCGGGGAGTGGGGATACAGACGGGTGGGATACAGACCGGGGATTGGGGATACAGACCGGGGATCGGGGGGATACAGACCGGGGATCGGGGATACAGACCGGGGAGATCGGGGATACAGACCGGGGATCGGGGATACAGACCGGGGAGTGGGGATACAGACCGGGGATCGGGGATACAGACCGGGGAGTGGGGATACAGACCGGGGAGTGGGGATACAGACCGGGGATCGGGGAGACAGACCGGGGAGTGGGGAGACAGACCGGGGAGTGGGATACAGACCGGGATCGGGATACAGACCGGGGATCGGGGATACAGACCGGGGAGTCGGGATACAGACCGGGATCGGGATACAGACCGGGGATCGGGGATACAGACCGGGACGGGGATACAGACGGGATCGGGATACAGACCGGGGATCGGGGATACAGACCCGGGGAGTGGGGATACAGACCGGGATCGGGGAGACAGACTGGGGATCGGGGAGACAGACCGGGGAGCGGGATACAGACCGGGGATCGGGGATACAGACTCGGGGAATCGGGGATACAGACCGGGGATCGGGGATACAGACCGGGGAGTGGGGATACAGACCGGGGATCGGGAACAGACCGGATGATACAGACCGGGGATCGGGGATACAGACCGGGGAGTGGGGATACAGACCGGGGAATGGGGATACAGACCGGGAGGGGGATACAGACCGGGTGGGATACAGACCGGGGATCGGGGATACAGACCGGGGAGTGGGGATACAGACCGGGGAGTGGGGATACAGACCGGGGGAAGTGGGGATACAGACCGGATCGGGGATACAGACCGGGGATCGGGGATACAGACCGGGGAGTGGGGATACAGACCGGGGAGTCGGGGATACAGACCGGGGATCGGGGATACAGACCGGGGGGATCGGGGATACAGACCGGAGGGGATACAGACCGGGGATCGGATACAGACCGGGGATCGGGGATACAGACCAGGGAGTGGGGATACAGACCGGGGATCGGGGATACAGTCCGGGGATCGGGGATACAGACCGGGGAGTCGGGGATACAGACCGGGGAGTGGGGATACAGATCGGGGATCGGGGATACAGACCCGGGGATCGGGGATACAGACCGTGGGGTGGGGCTACAGACCGGACGGATGGGGATACAGACCGGGGATCGGGGATACAGACCGGAGATCGGGGATACAGACCAGGGAGTGGGATACAGACCGGGGAGTGGGGATACAGACCGGGGATCGGGGATACAGTCCGGTGAATGGGGATACACACCGGGGATCGGGGAGACAGACCGGGGATCGGGGATACAGACCGGGGATCGGGGATACAGACCGGGGAGTGGGGATACAGACCGGAGGGATCAGCCCGGGATCGGGGATACAGACCGGGGATTGACAGACCGGGGATCCGGGGCATACAGACCGGGGATCGGGGATACAGACCAGGGGAGTGGGGATACAGACCGGGGGATCGGGGATACAGTCCGGGGATCGGGGATACAGACCGGGATGGGGATACAGACCGGGGAGTGGGATACAGACCGGGGATCGGGATACAGACCCGGGGATCGGGGATACAGACCGTGGAGTGGGGCTACAGACCGGGGAATGGGGATACAGACCGGGGATCGGGGATACAGACCGGAGATCGGGGATACAGACCAGGAGTGGGGATACAGACCGGGGAGTGGGGATACAGACCGTGGATCGGGGATACAGTCCGGGATCGGGGATACAGCACCGGGGATCGGGGATACAGACCGGGGATCGGGGATACAGACCGGGGATCGGGGATACAGACCGGGGAGGGGGATACAGACCGGGGAGTGGGGATACAGACCGGGATGGGGATACAGACCGGGGAGTCGGGGATACAGACCGGGGATGGGGATACAGACCGGGGAGTGGGGATACAGACCGGGGAGTTGGGGATACAGACCGGCGGAGTGGGGATACAGACCGGGGAGTGGGGATACAGACCGTGGATCGGGGATACAGACCGGGGACTGGGGTTACAGTCCAGGGATCGGGGATACAGACCGGGGAGTGGGGATACAGACCGGCGAATGGGGATACAGACCGGGGAATGGGGATACAGACCGTGGATCGGGGATACAGACCGGGGAATGGGGATACAGTCCAGGGATCGGGGATACAGACCGGGGATCGGGGATATAGACCGTGGATCGGGGATCGGGGATACAGACCGGGGATCGGGGATACAGTCCAGGGAATGGGGATACAGACCAGGGATCGGGGATACAGACCGGGGATCGGGGATACAGACCGTGGATCGGGGATACAGACCGGGGAATGGGGATACAGTCCAGGGAATGGGGATACAGACCAGGGATCGGGGATACAGACCGGGGATCGGGGATACAGACCGTGGATCGGGGATACAGACCGGGGAGTGGGGATACAGACCGGGGATCGGGGATACAGACCCGGGGAGTGGGGATACAGACCGGGGAATGGGGATACAGACCGGGGATCGGGGATACAGACCGGGGATCAGGGATACAGACCGGGGAGTGGGGATACAGACCGGGGATACAGACCCGGGGAGTGGGGATACAGACCGGGGAATGGGGATACAGACCGGGGAGTGGGGATACAGACCGGGGAGTGGGGATACAGACCGGGGATCGGGGATACAGACCCGGGGAGTGGGGATACAGACCGGGGAATGGGGATACAGACCGGGGATCGGGGATACAGACCCGGGGAGTGGGGATACAGACCGGGGATCGGGGATACAGACCGGGGAGTGGGGATACAGACCCGGGGATCGGGGATACAGACCGGGGATCGGGGATACAGACCGGGGAGTGGGGATACAGATCGGGGATACAGACCGGGGAGTGGGGATACAGACCGGGGAGTGGGGATACAGACCGGGGAATGGGGACACAGACCGGGGAGTGGGGATACAGACCAGGGAATGGGGTCACAGACCGGGATACTGATCGGGAACAGGGATACAGACCGGAGATCGGGGATACAGACGGGAACTGGGATACAGACTGGGGAACGTGGATACAGACCGGGATACTGACTGGGAACCAGGATACAGAGCAGGGAATGGGGATACAGACCAGGATACTGACCAGGAACAGGGATACAGACTGAGGAACTGACCGGGAACTGGGATACAGACTGGGCAAAGGGGATACAGACTGGGGAATGGGATTACAAACTGGAGAACGGGAGTACAGACCAGGGAACGGGGATACAGACCGGAAAACGGGGATACAGACTGGAGAACTGATCAGAAATGGGATACAGACTGGGAATCGGGAATACAGACTGGGGAATGGGATTACAAACTGGGGAACGGGATTACAGACCAGGGAACGGGGATACAGACCGGAGAACTGAGCAGAAATAGGGGTACAGACCGAGGAACGGGAATAGAGACTGGGCAACGGGGATACAGACCAGTGAACGGGAAAACAGACCGGGGAATGGAGATACAAACTGGGGAACTGATCAGGAACAGGGATACAGACTGGGGAAAAGGGATGCTGATCGGGAATGGGGATACAGACCAGGGAACAGAGATACAGACTGGGGAATGGGGATACAGACCGGGGAAAGGAGATACAGACCGGGATACTGATTGGGAATGGGGATACAGACCGGGTTACTGATCGGGAACGGGGATACAGACCAGAGAACTGACTGGGAATGGGGATACAGACTGGGGATCGGGGATACTGATGTGGGAACGGGAATACAGACCGGACAGCGGGGATACTGATCGGGAACGGGGATGCTAGACTGGGGGTGAGTGGGATTCTGTACCAGATCAGAGTGAGAGGAATATGGGACCGGATAATTAGAAAGTGGACAAGAGGATGGGATATTGGACCGGGATGGGGGTGGGAGTGGGATATCGGGGTCAGTGGGGTATCAGGGTCGATAGTATCGGGGACAGTGGGGTATCGGGGGTGTATCAGGGTCGGGGGTATTGGGGTATCGGGGTCAGTGGGGTATCGGGGTCAGTGGGGTATCAGGGACAGCGGGGTATCGGGTCGGTGGGGTATCGGGGTCAGTGGGGTATCAGGGTCAGTGGGGTATCGGGGTCAGTGGGGTATCAGGGTATCGGGGTCAGTAGGGTATCGGGGTCAGTGGGGTATCGGGGTCAGTGGGGCATTAGGGTCAGTGGGGTATCGGGGTCAGTGGGGTATCGGGGACAGTGTGGTATTGGGGTCAGTGGGGTATCAGGGACAGCGGGGTATCGGGGTCAGTGGGATATCAGGGTATCGGGGTCAGTAGGGTATCGGGGTCAGTGGGGCATTAGGGTCAGTGGGGTATCGGGGTCAGTGGGGTATCGGGGACAGCGGGGTATCGGGTCAGTGGGGTATCGGGGTCAGTGGGCTATCGGGGTCAGTGGGCTGTCGGGGTCGGTGGGGAATCGGGGTCAGTGGGCTATCGGGGTCAATGGGGTATCGGGGTCAGTGGGCTATCGGGGTTGGTGGGCTATCGGGGTCAGTGGGGTATCAGGGTATCGTGGTCAGTGGGGTATCGGGGTCAGGGTCGGTGGGGTATCGGGGTCAGTGTGGTATCGGGGTCAGTGGGGTATCGGGGTCGGTGGGGTATCGGGGTCAGTGGGGTATTGGGGTCAGTGGGGTATCGAGGTCAGTGTGGTATCGGGGTTGGGGTCAGTGGGGTATCGGGGTCAGTGGGGTATTGGGGTCAGTGGGGTATCGGGGTCAGGGTCAGTGGGGTACCGGGGTCAGTGGGGTATTGGGGTCAGTGGGGTATCGGGGTCAGTGGGGTATCAGGATATCGGGGTCAGTAGGGTATCGGGGTCAGTGGGGTATCGGGGTCGGTGGGGTATCGGGGTCAGTGGGGTATCGGGGTCAGTGAGGTATCGGGGTATCGTGGTCAGTGGGGTATTGGGGTCGGGGTCGGTGGGGTATCGGGGTCAGTGGGGTATCGGGGTCAGTGGGGTATCGGGGTCAATGTGGTATCGGAGTTGGGGTCAGTGGGGTATCGGGGTCAGTGGGGTATCAGGGTCAGTGGGGTATCGGGGTCAGTGGGGTAACAGGGTATCGGGGTCAGAAGGGTATCGGGGTCAGTGGGGTATCGGGGTCAGTGGGGCATTAGGGTCAGTATCGTATCGGGGTCGGTGGGGTATCGGGGTCAGTGGGGTATTGGGGTCAGTGGGGTATCGGGGACAGTGGGGTATCGGGTCAGTGTGGTATCGGGTCAGTATGGTATCGGGGTCAGTGGGGTATCGGGGTCAGTGGGGTATCGGGTCAGTGTGGTATCGGGGTCAGTGGGGTATCGGGGTTGGTGGTGTATCGGGGTCAGTGGGCTATCGGGGTCGGTGGGCTATCGGGGTCAGTGGGGTATCAGGGTATCGTGGTCAGTGGGATATTGGGGTCGGGGTCGGTGGGGTATAGGGGTCGGTGGGGTATCGGGGTCAGTGGGGTATTGGGGTCAGTGGGGTATCGGGGACAGTGGGGTATCGGGTCAGTGTGGTATCGGGTCAGTATGGTATCGGGGTCAGTGGGGTACCAGGGTCAGTGGGGTATCGTGGTAAGTGGGGTATCGGTGTCAGTGGGGTACCGGGGTCAGTGGGGTATCGGGGTCAGTGGGGTATCGGGGTCAGTGGGGTATCTTGGTCAGTGGGGTATCGGGGTCAGTGGGGTACCGGGGACAGTGGGGTATCGGGGTCGGTGGGGTATTGGGGTCAGTGGGGTATCGTGGTCAGTGGGGTATCGGGGTCAGTGGGGTATTGGGGTCGGTGGGGTATCGGGGTCGGTGGGGTATCGGGGTCAGTGGGGTATCGTGGTCAGTGGGGTATCGGGGTCAGTGGGGTACCGGGGTCAGTGGGGTATCGGGGTCAGTGGGGTATCGTGGTCAGTGGGGTATCGGGGTCAGTGGGGTACCGGGGACAGTGGGGTATCGGGGTCGGTGGGGTATTGGGGTCAGTGGAGTACCGGGGTCAGTGGGGTATCGGGGTCAGTGGGGTATTGGGGTCGGTGGGGTATTGGGGTCGGTGGGGTATCGGGGTCAGTGGGGTATCGTGGTCAGTGGGGTATCGGGGTCAGTGGGGTATTGGGGTCAGTGGGTTATCGGGGTCAGTGGGGTATCGGGGTCAGTGGGGTATTGGGGTCGGTGGGGTATTGGGGTCGGTGGGGTATTGGGGTCAGTGGGGTATCGGGGTCGGTGGGGTATCGGGGTCAGTGGGGTACCGGGGTCGGTGGGGTACCGGGGTCAGTGGGGTATCGGGGTCGGAGGGCTATTGGGGTCAGTGGGGTATTGGGGACAGCAGGGTATTGGGGTCAGTGGGGTATCGGGTCAGTGTGGTATCGGGGTCAATGTGGTATCGGGGTTGGGGTCAGTGGGGTACCGGGGTCAGTGTGGTATCAGGGTCAGTGTGGTATCGGGGTCAGTGTGGTATCGGGGTCAGTGGGGTATCGGGGTCAATGTGCTATTAGGGCTGGGGTCAGTGGGGTACCGGGGTCAGTGGGGTATTGGGGTCAGTGGGGTATTGGGGTCAGTGTGGTATCGGGGTCAATGTCGTATCGGGGTTGGGGTCAGTGGGGTATCAGGGTCAGTGGGTTATCGGGGTCAGTGGGGTATCGGGGTCAGGGTCAGTGGGGTACCGGGGTCAGTGGGGTATTGGGGTCAGTGGGGTATCGGGGTCAGTGTGGTATAGGGGTCAATGTCGTATCGGGGTTGGGGTCAGTGGGGTATCGGGGTCAGTGGGGTATCAGGGTATCGGGGTCAGTAGGGTATCGGGGTCGGTGGGGTATCGGGGTCAGTGGGGTATCGGGGACAGTGGGGTATCGGGGTATTGTGGTCAGTGGGGTATTGGGGTCAGTGGGGTATTGGGGTCAGTGTGGTATCGGGGTCAATGTTGTATCGGGGTTGGGGTCAGTGGGGTATCGGGGTCAGTGGGGTATCGGGGTCAGTGGGGTATTGGGGTCAGGGTCAGTGGGGTACCGGGGTCAGTGGGGTATTGGGGTCAGTGGGGTATCGGGGTCAGTGTGGTATAGGGGTCAATGTCGTATCGGGGTTGGGGTCAGTGGGGTATCGGGGTCAGTGGGGTATCAGGGTATCGGGGTCAGTAGGGTATCGGGGTCGGTGGGGTATCGGGGTCGGTGGGGTATCGGGGTCAGTGGGGTATCGGGGTCAGTGGGGTATCGGGGTATCGTGGTCAGTGGGGTATTGGGGTCGGGGTCGGTGGGGTATCGGGGTCAGTGGCGTATCGGGGTCAGTGGGGTATCGGGGTCAATGTGGTATCGGGGTTGGGGTCAGTGGGGTATCGGGGTCAGTGGGGTAGAAGGGTCAGTGGGGTATCGGGGTCAGTGGGGTATCAGGGTATCGGGGTCAGTAGGGTATCGGGGTCAGTGGCGTATCGGGGTCAGTGGGGCATTAGGGTCAGTATCGTATCGGGGTCAGTGGGGTATCGGGGTCGGTGGGGTATCGGGGTCAGTGGGGTATCGGGGTCAGTGGGGTATCGGGGACAGTGGGGTATCGGGTCAGTGTGGTATCGGGTCAGTGTTGTATCTGGGTCAGTGGGGTATCGGGGTCAGTGGGGTATCGGGTCAGTGTGGTATCGGGGTCAGTGGGGTATCGGGGTTGGTAGGGTATCGGGGTCAGTGGGCTATTGGGGTCGGTGGGCTATCGGGGTCAGTGGGGTATCAGGGTATCGTGGTCAGTGGGGTATTGGGGTCGGGGTCGGTGGGGTATAGGGGTCGGTGGGGTATCGGGGTCAGTGGGGTATCAGGTCAGTGTGGTATCGGGGTCAGTGGGGTACCGGGGTCAGTGGGGTATCGGGGTCAGTAGGGTATCGTGGTCATTGGGGTACCGGGGTCAGTGGGGTATCGGGGTCAGTGGCGTATCGTGGTCAGTGGGGTACCGGGGTCAGTGGGGTATCGTGGTCAGTGGGGTATCGGGGTCAGTGGGGTATCGTGGTCAGTGGGGTATCGGGGTCAGTGGGGTATCGTGGTCAGTGGGGTATCGGGGTCAGTGGGGTACCGGGGACAGTGGGGTATCGGGGTCGGTGGGGTATTGGGGTCAGTGGAGTACCGGGGTCAGTGGGGTATCGGGTTCAGTGGGGTATCAGGGTCAGTGGGGTATCGGGGTCAGTGGGGTATCGGGGTCGGTGGGGTATCGGGGTCAGTGGGGTATCGGGGTCAGTGGGGTATTGGGGTCGGTGGGGTATTGGGGTCGGTGGGGTATTGCGGTCAGTGGGGTATTGGGGTCGGTGGGGTATCGGGGTCAGTGGGGTATCGGGGTCGGTGGGGTACCGGGGTCAGTGGGATATCGGGGTCGGTGGGCTATCGGGGTCAGTGGGGTATTGGGGTCAGTGGGGTATCGGGTCAGTGTGGTATCGGGGTCAATGTGGTATCGGGGTTGGGGTCAGTGGGGTACCGGGGTCAGTGTGGTATCAGGGTCAGTGGGGTATCGGGGTCAGTGTGATATCGGGGTCAGTGGGGTATCGGGGTCAATGTGCTATTAGGGCTGGGGTCAGTGGGGTACCGGGGTCAGTGGGGTATTGGGGTCAGTAGGATATCGGGGTCAGTGTGGTATCGGGGTCAATGTCGTATCGGGGTTGGGGTCAGTGGGGTATCGGGGTCAGTGGGGTATCGGGGTCAGTGAGGTATCGGGGTCAGGGTCAGTGGGGTATCGGGGTCAGTGGGGTATCGGGGTCAGTGGGGTATCGGGGTCAGTGGGGTATCGTGGTCAGTGGGGTACCGGGGTCAGTGGGGTATCGGGGTCGGTGGGGTATTGGGGTCAGTGGAGTACCGGGGTCAGTGGGGTATCGGGGTCAGTGGGGTATCAGGGTCAGTGGGGTATCGGGGTCAGTGGGGTATCGGGGTCGGTGGGGTATCGGGGTCAGTGGGGTATCGTGGTCAGTGGGGTACCGGGGTCAGTGGGGTATCGGGGTCGGTGGGGTATTGGGGTCAGTGGAGTACCGGGGTCAGTGGGGTATCGGGGTCAGTGGGGTATCAGGGTCAGTGGGGTATCGGGGTCAGTGGGGTATCGGGGTCGGTGGGGTATCGGGGTCAGTGGGGTATCGGGGTCGGTGGGGTACCGGGGTCAGTGGGATATCGGGGTCGGTGGGCTATCGGGGTCAGTGGGGTATTGGGGTCAGTGGGGTATCGGGTCAGTGTGGTATCAGGGTCAATGTGGTATCGGGGTTGGGGTCAGTGGGGTACCGGGGTCAGTGTGGTATCAGGGTCAGTGGGGTATCGGGGTCAGTGTGATATCGGGGTCAGTGGGGTATCGGGGTCAATGTGCTATTAGGGCTGGGGTCAGTGGGGTACCGGGGTCAGTGGGGTATTGGGGTCAGTAGGATATCGGGGTCAGTGTGGTATCGGGGTCAATGTCGTATCGGGGTTGGGGTCAGTGGGGTATCGGGGTCAGTGGGGTATCGGGGTCAGTGAGGTATCGGGGTCAGGGTCAGTGGGGTATCGGGGTCAGTGTGGTATCGGGGTCAGTGTGGTATCGGGGTCAGTGTGGTATCAGGGTCAGTGCGTATCGGGGTCAGTGGCGTATCGGGGTCAGTGGGGTATTGGGGTCAGTGGGGTATCGGGGTCAGTGTGGTATCGGGGTCAATGTCGTATCGGGGTTGGGGTCAGTGGGGTATTGGGGTCAGTGGGGTATCGGGGTCAGTGGGGTATCGGGGTCAGGGTCAGTGGGGTACCGGGGTCAGTGGGGTATTGGGGTCAGTGGGGTATCGGGGTCAGTGTGGTATAGGGGTCAATGTCGTATCGGGGTTGGGGTCAGTGGGGTATCAGGGTCAGTGGGGTATCAGGGTATCGGGGTCAGTAGGGTATCGGGGTCGGTGGGGTATCGGGGTCAGTGGGGTATCGGGGACAGTGGGGTATCGGGGTATTGTGGTCAGTGGGGTATTGGGGTCGGGGTCGGTGGGGTATCGGGGTCAGTGGCGTATCGGGGTCAGTGTGGTATCAGGGTCAGTGTGGTATCGGGGTCAGTGGGGTATCGGGGTATCGTGGTCAGTGGGGTATTGGGGTCGGGGTCGGTGGGGTATCGGGGTCGGTGGGGTATCGGGGTCAGTGTGGTATCAGGGTCAGTGTGGTATCGGGGTCAGTGTGGTATCGGGGTTAGTGGGGTATCGGGGTCAATGTGCTATTAGGGCTGGGGTCAGTGGGGTACCGGGGTCAGTGGGGTATTGGGGTCAGTGGGGTATTGGGGTCAGTGTGGTATCGGGGTCAATGTTGTATCGGGGTTGGGGTCAGTGGGGTATCGGGGTCAGTGGGGTATCGGGGTCAGTGGGGTATCGGGGTCAGGGTCAGTGGGGTACCGGGGTCAGTGGGGTATTGGGGTCAGTGGGGTATCGGGGTCAGTGTGGTATAGGGGTCAATGTCGTATCGTGGTTGGGGTCAGTGGGGTATCGGGGTCAGTGGGGTATCAGGGTATCGGGGTCAGTAGGGTATCGGGGTCGGTGGGGTATCGGGGTCGGTGGGGTATCGGGGTCAGTGGGGTATCGGGGTCAGTGGGGTATCGGGGTATCGTGGTCAGTGGGGTATTGGGGTCGGGGTCGGTGGGGTATCGGGGTCAGTGGCGTATCGGGGTCAGTGGGGTATCGGGGTCAATGTGGTATCGGGGTTGGGGTCAGTGGGGTATCGGGGTCAGTGGGGTAGAAGGGTCAGTGGGGTATCGGGGTCAGTGGGGTATCAGGGTATCGGGGTCAGTAGGGTATCGGGGTCAGTGGCGTATCGGGGTCAGTGGGGCATTAGGGTCAGTATCGTATCGGGGTCAGTGGGGTATCGGGGTCGGTGGGGTATCGGGGTCAGTGGGGTATCGGGGTCAGTGGGGTATCGGGGACAGTGGGGTATCGGGTCAGTGTGGTATCGGGTCAGTGTGGTATCGGGGTCAGTGGGGTATCGGGGTCAGTGGGGTATCGGGTCAGTGTGGTATCGGGGTCAGTGGGGTATCGGGGTTGGTAGGGTATCGGGGTCAGTGGGCTATTGGGGTCGGTGGGCTATCGGGGTCAGTGGGGTATCAGGGTATCGTGGTCAGTGGGGTATTGGGGTCGGGGTCGGTGGGGTATAGGGGTCGGTGGGGTATCGGGGTCAGTGGGGTATCAGGGTCAGTGGGGTATCGGGTCAGTGGGGTATCGGGGTCAGTGGGGTATCGGGGTTGGTAGGGTATCGGGGTCAGTGGGCTATTGGGGTCGGTGGGCTATCGGGGTCAGTGGGGTATCAGGGTATCGTGGTCAGTGGGGTATTGGGGTCGGGGTCGGTGGGGTATAGGGGTCGGTGGGGTATCGGGGTCGGTGGGGTATCGGGGTCAGTGGGGTACCGGGGTCAGTGGGGTATCGGGGTCAGTAGGGTATCGTGGTCAGTGGGGTACCGGGGTCAGTGGGGTATCGGGGTCAGTGGCGTATCGTGGTCAGTGGGGTACCGGGGTCAGTGGGGTATCGTGGTCAGTGGGGTATCGGGGTCAGTGGGGTATCGTGGTCAGTGGGGTATCGGGGTCAGTGGGGTATCGTGGTCAGTGGGGTATCGGGGTCAGTGGGGTACCGGGGACAGTGGGGTATCGGGGTCGGTGGGGTATTGGGGTCAGTGGAGTACCGGGGTCAGTGGGGTATCGGGTTCAGTGGGGTATCAGGGTCAGTGGGGTATCGGGGTCAGTGGGGTATCGGGGTCGGTGGGGTATCGGGGTCAGTGGGGTATCGGGGTCAGTGGGGTATTGGGGTCAGTGGGGTATCGGGTCAGTGTGGTATCGGGGTCAATGTGGTATCGGGGTTGGGGTCAGTGGGGTACCGGGGTCAGTGTGGTATCAGGGTCAGTGGGGTATCGGGGTCAGTGTGATATCGGGGTCAGTGGGGTATCGGGGTCAATGTGCTATTAGGGCTGGGGTCAGTGGGGTACCGGGGTCAGTGGGGTATTGGGGTCAGTAGGATATCGGGGTCAGTGTGGTATCGGGGTCAATGTCGTATCGGGGTTGGGGTCAGTGGGGTATCGGGGTCAGTGGGGTATCGGGGTCAGTGAGGTATCGGGGTCAGGGTCAGTGGGGTATCGGGGTCAGTGTGGTATCGGGGTCAGTGTGGTATCGGGGTCAGTGTGGTATCAGGGTCAGTGCGTATCGGGGTCAGTGGCGTATCGGGGTCAGTGGGGTATTGGGGTCAGTGGGGTATCGGGGTCAGTGTGGTATCGGGGTCAATGTCGTATCGGGGTTGGGGTCAGTGGGGTATTGGGGTCAGTGGGGTATCGGGGTCAGTGGGGTATCGGGGTCAGGGTCAGTGGGGTACCGGGGTCAGTGGGGTATTGGGGTCAGTGGGGTATCGGGGTCAGTGTGGTATAGGGGTCAATGTCGTATCGGGGTTGGGGTCAGTGGGGTATCAGGGTCAGTGGGGTATCAGGGTATCGGGGTCAGTAGGGTATCGGGGTCGGTGGGGTATCGGGGTCAGTGGGGTATCGGGGACAGTGGGGTATCGGGGTATTGTGGTCAGTGGGGTATTGGGGTCGGGGTCGGTGGGGTATCGGGGTCAGTGGCGTATCGGGGTCAGTGTGGTATCAGGGTCAGTGTGGTATCGGGGTCAGTGGGGTATCGGGGTATCGTGGTCAGTGGGGTATTGGGGTCGGGGTCGGTGGGGTATCGGGGTCGGTGGGGTATCGGGGTCAGTGTGGTATCAGGGTCAGTGTGGTATCGGGGTCAGTGTGGTATCGGGGTTAGTGGGGTATCGGGGTCAATGTGCTATTAGGGCTGGGGTCAGTGGGGTACCGGGGTCAGTGGGGTATTGGGGTCAGTGGGGTATTGGGGTCAGTGTGGTATCGGGGTCAATGTTGTATCGGGGTTGGGGTCAGTGGGGTATCGGGGTCAGTGGGGTATCGGGGTCAGTGGGGTATCGGGGTCAGGGTCAGTGGGGTACCGGGGTCAGTGGGGTATTGGGGTCAGTGGGGTATCGGGGTCAGTGTGGTATAGGGGTCAATGTCGTATCGGGGTTGGGGTCAGTGGGGTATCGGGGTCAGTGGGGTATCAGGGTATCGGGGTCAGTAGGGTATCGGGGTCGGTGGGGTATCGGGGTCGGTGGGGTATCGGGGTCAGTGGGGTATCGGGGTCAGTGGGGTATCGGGGTATCGTGGTCAGTGGGGTATTGGGGTCGGGGTCGGTGGGGTATCGGGGTCAGTGGCGTATCGGGGTCAGTGGGGTATCGGGGTCAATGTGGTATCGGGGTTGGGGTCAGTGGGGTATCGGGGTCAGTGGGGTAGAAGGGTCAGTGGGGTATCGGGGTCAGTGGGGTATCAGGGTATCGGGGTCAGTAGGGTATCGGGGTCAGTGGCGTATCGGGGTCAGTGGGGCATTAGGGTCAGTATCGTATCGGGGTCAGTGGGGTATCGGGGTCGGTGGGGTATCGGGGTCAGTGGGGTATCGGGGTCAGTGGGGTATCGGGGACAGTGGGGTATCGGGTCAGTGTGGTATCGGGTCAGTGTGGTATCGGGGTCAGTGGGGTATCGGGGTCAGTGGGGTATCGGGTCAGTGTGGTATCGGGGTCAGTGGGGTATCGGGGTTGGTAGGGTATCGGGGTCAGTGGGCTATTGGGGTCGGTGGGCTATCGGGGTCAGTGGGGTATCAGGGTATCGTGGTCAGTGGGGTATTGGGGTCGGGGTCGGTGGGGTATAGGGGTCGGTGGGGTATCGGGGTCAGTGGGGTATCAGGGTCAGTGGGGTATCGGGTCAGTGTGGTATCGGGGTCAGTGGGGTATCGGGGTTGGTAGGGTATCGGGGTCAGTGGGCTATTGGGGTCGGTGGGCTATCGGGGTCAGTGGGGTATCAGGGTATCGTGGTCAGTGGGGTATTGGGGTCGGGGTCGGTGGGGTATAGGGGTCGGTGGGGTATCGGGGTCGGTGGGGTATCGGGGTCAGTGGGGTACCGGGGTCAGTGGGGTATCGGGGTCAGTAGGGTATCGTGGTCAGTGGGGTACTGGGGTCAGTGGGGTATCGGGGTCAGTGGCGTATCGTGGTCAGTGGGGTACCGGGGTCAGTGGGGTATCGTGGTCAGTGGGGTATCGGGGTCAGTGGGGTATCGTGGTCAGTGGGGTATCGGGGTCAGTGGGGTATCGTGGTCAGTGGGGTATCGGGGTCAGTGGGGTACCGGGGACAGTGGGGTATCGGGGTCGGTGGGGTATTGGGGTCAGTGGAGTACCGGGGTCAGTGGGGTATCGGGTTCAGTGGGGTATCAGGGTCAGTGGGGTATCGGGGTCAGTGGGGTATCGGGGTCGGTGGGGTATCGGGGTCAGTGGGGTATCGGGGTCAGTGGGGTATTGGGGTCAGTGGGGTATCGGGTCAGTGTGGTATCGGGGTCAATGTGGTATCGGGGTTGGGGTCAGTGGGGTACCGGGGTCAGTGTGGTATCAGGGTCAGTGGGGTATCGGGGTCAGTGTGATATCGGGGTCAGTGGGGTATCGGGGTCAATGTGCTATTAGGGCTGGGGTCAGTGGGGTACCGGGGTCAGTGGGGTATTGGGGTCAGTAGGATATCGGGGTCAGTGTGGTATCGGGGTCAATGTCGTATCGGGGTTGGGGTCAGTGGGGTATCGGGGTCAGTGGGGTATCGGGGTCAGTGAGGTATCGGGGTCAGGGTCAGTGGGGTATCGGGGTCAGTGTGGTATCGGGGTCAGTGTGGTATCGGGGTCAGTGTGGTATCAGGGTCAGTGCGTATCGGGGTCAGTGGCGTATCGGGGTCAGTGGGGTATTGGGGTCAGTGGGGTATCGGGGTCAGTGTGGTATCGGGGTCAATGTCGTATCGGGGTTGGGGTCAGTGGGGTATTGGGGTCAGTGGGGTATCGGGGTCAGTGGGGTATCGGGGTCAGGGTCAGTGGGGTACCGGGGTCAGTGGGGTATTGGGGTCAGTGGGGTATCGGGGTCAGTGTGGTATAGGGGTCAATGTCGTATCGGGGTTGGGGTCAGTGGGGTATCAGGGTCAGTGGGGTATCAGGGTATCGGGGTCAGTAGGGTATCGGGGTCGGTGGGGTATCGGGGTCAGTGGGGTATCGGGGACAGTGGGGTATCGGGGTATTGTGGTCAGTGGGGTATTGGGGTCGGGGTCGGTGGGGTATCGGGGTCAGTGGCGTATCGGGGTCAGTGTGGTATCAGGGTCAGTGTGGTATCGGGGTCAGTGGGGTATCGGGGTATCGTGGTCAGTGGGGTATTGGGGTCGGGGTCGGTGGGGTATCGGGGTCGGTGGGGTATCGGGGTCAGTGTGGTATCAGGGTCAGTGTGGTATCGGGGTCAGTGTGGTATCGGGGTTAGTGGGGTATCGGGGTCAATGTGCTATTAGGGCTGGGGTCAGTGGGGTACCGGGGTCAGTGGGGTATTGGGGTCAGTGGGGTATTGGGGTCAGTGTGGTATCGGGGTCAATGTTGTATCGGGGTTGGGGTCAGTGGGGTATCGGGGTCAGTGGGGTATCGGGGTCAGTGGGGTATCGGGGTCAGGGTCAGTGGGGTACCGGGGTCAGTGGGGTATTGGGGTCAGTGGGGTATCGGGGTCAGTGTGGTATAGGGGTCAATGTCGTATCGGGGTTGGGGTCAGTGGGGTATCGGGGTCAGTGGGGTATCAGGGTATCGGGGTCAGTAGGGTATCGGGGTCGGTGGGGTATCGGGGTCGGTGGGGTATCGGGGTCAGTGGGGTATCGGGGTCAGTGGGGTATCGGGGTATCGTGGTCAGTGGGGTATTGGGGTCGGGGTCGGTGGGGTATCGGGGTCAGTGGCGTATCGGGGTCAGTGGGGTATCGGGGTCAATGTGGTATCGGGGTTGGGGTCAGTGGGGTATCGGGGTCAGTGGGGTAGAAGGGTCAGTGGGGTATCGGGGTCAGTGGGGTATCAGGGTATCGGGGTCAGTAGGGTATCGGGGTCAGTGGCGTATCGGGGTCAGTGGGGCATTAGGGTCAGTATCGTATCGGGGTCAGTGGGGTATCGGGGTCGGTGGGGTATCGGGGTCAGTGGGGTATCGGGGTCAGTGGGGTATCGGGGACAGTGGGGTATCGGGTCAGTGTGGTATCGGGTCAGTGTGGTATCGGGGTCAGTGGGGTATCGGGGTCAGTGGGGTATCGGGTCAGTGTGGTATCGGGGTCAGTGGGGTATCGGGGTTGGTAGGGTATCGGGGTCAGTGGGCTATTGGGGTCGGTGGGCTATCGGGGTCAGTGGGGTATCAGGGTATCGTGGTCAGTGGGGTATTGGGGTCGGGGTCGGTGGGGTATAGGGGTCGGTGGGGTATCGGGGTCAGTGGGGTATCAGGGTCAGTGGGGTATCGGGTCAGTGTGGTATCGGGGTCAGTGGGGTATCGGGGTTGGTAGGGTATCGGGGTCAGTGGGCTATTGGGGTCGGTGGGCTATCGGGGTCAGTGGGGTATCAGGGTATCGTGGTCAGTGGGGTATTGGGGTCGGGGTCGGTGGGGTATAGGGGTCGGTGGGGTATCGGGGTCAGTGGGGTATCAGGTCAGTGTGGTATCGGGGTCAGTGGGGTACCGGGGTCAGTGGGGTATCGGGGTCAGTTGGGTATCGTGGTCAGTGGGGTACCGGGGTCAGTGGGGTATCGGGGTCAGTGGCGTATCGTGGTCAGTGGGGTACCGGGGTCAGTGGGGTATCGTGGTCAGTGGGGTATCGTGGTCAGTGGGGTATCGGGGTCAGTGGGGTATCGTGGTCAGTGGGGTATCGGGGTCAGTGGGGTATCGTGGTCAGTGGGGTATCGGGGTCAGTGGGGTACCGGGGACAGTGGGGTATCGGGGTCGGTGGGGTATTGGGGTCAGTGGAGTACCGGGGTCAGTGGGGTATCGGGTTCAGTGGGGTATCAGGGTCAGTGGGGTATCGGGGTCAGTGGGGTATCGGGGTCGGTGGGGTATCGGGGTCAGTGGGGTATCGGGGTCAGTGGGGTATTGGGGTCGGTGGGGTATTGGGGTCGGTGGGGTATTGCGGTCAGTGGGGTATCGGGGTCGGTGGGGTATCGGGGTCAGTGGGGTATCGGGGTCGGTGGGGTACCGGGGTCAGTGGGATATCGGGGTCGGTGGGCTATCGGGGTCAGTGGGGTATTGGGGTCAGTGGGGTATCGGGTCAGTGTGGTATCGGGGTCAATGTGGTATCGGGGTTGGGGTCAGTGGGGTACCGGGGTCAGTGTGGTATCAAGGTCAGTGGCGTATCGGGGTCAGTGTGATATCGGGGTCAGTGGGGTATCGGGGTCAATGTGCTATTAGGGCTGGGGTCAGTGGGGTACCGGGGTCAGTGGGGTATTGGGGTCAGTAGGATATCGGGGTCAGTGTGGTATCCGGGTCAATGTCGTATCGGGGTTGGGGTCAGTGGGGTATCGGGGTCAGTGGGGTATCGGGGTCAGTGAGGTATCGGGGTCAGGGTCAGTGGGGTATCGGGGTCAGTGGGGTATTGGGGTCAGTGGGGTATCGGGGTCAGTGGGGTATCGTGGTCAGTGGGGTACCGGGGTCAGTGGGGTATCGGGGTCGGTGGGGTATTGGGGTCAGTGGAGTACCGGGGTCAGTGGGGTATCGGGGTCAGTGGGGTATCAGGGTCAGTGGGGTATCGGGGTCAGTGGGGTATCGGGGTCAGTGGGGTATTGGGGTCGGTGGGGTATTGGGGTCGGTGGGGTATTGGGGTCAGTGGGGTATCAGGGTCGGTGGGGTATCGGGGTCAGTGGGGTATCGGGGTCGGTGGGGTACCGGGGTCGGTGGGATATCGGGGTCGGTGGGCTATCGGGGTCAGTGGGGTATTGGGGTCAGTGGGGTATCGGGTCAGTGTGGTATCGGGGTCAATGTGGTATCGGGGTTGGGGTCAGTGGGGTACCGGGGTCAGTGTGGTATCAGGGTCAGTGGGGTATCGGGGTCAGTGTGATATCGGGGTCAGTGGGGTATCGGGGTCAATGTGCTATTAGGGCTGGGGTCAGTGGGGTACCGGGGTCAGTGGGGTATTGGGGTCAGTAGGATATCGGGGTCAGTGTGGTATCGGGGTCAATGTCGTATCGGGGTTGGGGTCAGTGGGGTATCGGGGTCAGTGGGGTATCGGGGTCAGTGAGGTATCGGGGTCAGGGTCAGTGGGGTATCGGGGTCAGTGTGGTATCGGGGTCAGTGTGGTATCGGGGTCAGTGTGGTATCAGGGTCAGTGCGTATCGGGGTCAGTGGCGTATCGGGGTCAGTGGGGTATTGGGGTCAGTGGGGTATCGGGGTCAGTGTGGTATCGGGGTCAATGTCGTATCGGGGTTGGGGTCAGTGGGGTATTGGGGTCAGTGGGGTATCGGGGTCAGTGGGGTATCGGGGTCAGGGTCAGTGGGGTACCGGGGTCAGTGGGGTATTGGGGTCAGTGGGGTATCGGGGTCAGTGTGGTATAGGGGTCAATGTCGTATCGGGGTTGGGGTCAATGGGGTATCGGGGTCAGTGGGGTATCGGGGTCAGTGAGGTATCGGGGTCAGGGTCAGTGGGGTATCGGGGTCAGTGGGGTATTGGGGTCAGTGGGGTATCGGGGTCAGTGGGGTATCGTGGTCAGTGGGGTACCGGGGTCAGTGGGGTATCGGGGTCGGTGGGGTATTGGGGTCAGTGGAGTACCGGGGTCAGTGGGGTATCGGGGTCAGTGGGGTATCAGGGTCAGTGGGGTATCGGGGTCGGTGGGGTATCGGGGTCGGTGGGGTATCGGGGTCAGTGGGGTATCGGGGTCAGTGGGGTATCGGGGTCAGTGGGGTATTGGGGTCGGTGGGGTATTGGGGTCGGTGGGGTATTGGGGTCAGTGGGGTATCAGGGTCGGTGGGGTATCGGGGTCAGTGGGGTATCGGGGTCGGTGGGGTACCGGGGTCAGTGGGATATCGGGGTCGGTGGGCTATCGGGGTCAGTGGGGTATTGGGGTCAGTGGGGTATCGGGTCAGTGTGGTATCGGGGTCAATGTGGTATCGGGGTTGGGGTCAGTGGGGTACCGGGGTCAGTGTGGTATCAGGGTCAGTGGGGTATCGGGGTCAGTGTGATATCGGGGTCAGTGGGGTATCGGGGTCAATGTGCTATTAGGGCTGGGGTCAGTGGGGTACCGGGGTCAGTGGGGTATTGGGGTCAGTAGGATATCGGGGTCAGTGTGGTATCGGGGTCAATGTCGTATCGGGGTTGGGGTCAGTGGGGTATCGGGGTCAGTGGGGTATCGGGGTCAGTGAGGTATCGGGGTCAGGGTCAGTGGGGTATCGGGGTCAGTGTGGTATCGGGGTCAGTGTGGTATCGGGGTCAGTGCGTATCGGGGTCAGTGGCGTATCGGGGTCAGTGGGGTATTGGGGTCAGTGGGGTATCGGGGTCAGTGTGGTATCGGGGTCAATGTCGTATCGGGGTTGGGGTCAGTGGGGTATTGGGGTCAGTGGGGTATCGGGGTCAGTGGGGTATCGGGGTCAGGGTCAGTGGGGTACCGGGGTCAGTGGGGTATTTGGGTCAGTGGGGTATCGGGGTCAGTGTGGTATAGGGGTCAATGTCGTATCGGGGTTGGGGTCAGTGGGGTATCAGGGTCAGTGGGGTATCAGGGTATCGGGGTCAGTAGGGTATCGGGGTCGGTGGGGTATCGGGGTCAGTGGGGTATCGGGGACAGTGGGGTATCGGGGTATTGTGGTCAGTGGGGTATTGGGGTCGGGGTCGGTGGGGTATCGGGGTCAGTGGCGTATCGGGGTCAGTGTGGTATCAGGGTCAGTGTGGTATCGGGGTCAGTGGGGTATCGGGGTATCGTGGTCAGTGGGGTATTGGGGTCGGGGTCGGTGGGGTATCGGGGTCGGTGGGGTATCGGGGTCAGTGTGGTATCAGGGTCAGTGTGGTATCGGGGTCAGTGTGGTATCGGGGTTAGTGGGGTATCGGGGTCAATGTGCTATTAGGGCTGGGGTCAGTGGGGTACCGGGGTCAGTGGGGTATTGGGGTCAGTGGGGTATTGGGGTCAGTGTGGTATCGGGGTCAATGTTGTATCGGGGTTGGGGTCAGTGGGGTATCGGGGTCAGTGGGGTATCGGGGTCAGTGGGGTATCGGGGTCAGGGTCAGTGGGGTACCGGGGTCAGTGGGGTATTGGGGTCAGTGGGGTATCGGGGTCAGTGTGGTATAGGGGTCAATGTCGTATCGGGGTTGGGGTCAGTGGGGTATCGGGGTCAGTGGGGTATCAGGGTATCGGGGTCAGTAGGGTATCGGGGTCGGTGGGGTATCGGGGTCGGTGGGGTATCGGGGTCAGTGGGGTATCGGGGTCAGTGGGGTATCGGGGTATCGTGGTCAGTGGGGTATTGGGGTCGGGGTCAGTGCGGTATCGGGGTCAGTGGCGTATCGGGGTCAGTGGGGTATCGGGGTCAATGTGGTATCGGGGTTGGGGTCAGTGGGGTATCGGGGTCAGTGGGGTAGAAGGGTCAGTGGGGTATCGGGGTCAGTGGGGTATCAGGGTATCGGGGTCAGTAGGGTATCGGGGTCAGTGGCGTATCGGGGTCAGTGGGGCATTAGGGTCAGTATCGTATCGGGGTCAGTGGGGTATCGGGGTCGGTGGGGTATCGGGGTCAGTGGGGTATCGGGGACAGTGGGGTATCGGGGACAGTGGGGTATCGGGTCAGTGTGGTATCGGGTCAGTGTGGTATCGGGGTCAGTGGGGTATCGGGGTCAGTGGGGTATCGGGTCAGTGTGGTATCGGGGTCAGTGGGGTATCGGGGTTGGTAGGGTATCGGGGTCAGTGGGCTATTGGGGTCGGTGGGCTATCGGGGTCAGTGGGGTATCAGGGTATCGTGGTCAGTGGGGTATTGGGGTCGGGGTCGGTGGGGTATAGGGGTCGGTGGGGTATCGGGGTCAGTGGGGTATCAGGGTCAGTGGGGTATCGGGTCAGTGTGGTATCGGGGTCAGTGGGGTATCGGGGTTGGTAGGGTATCGGGGTCAGTGGGGTATCGGGGTCAGTGGGGTATTGGGGTCGGTGGGGTATTGGGGTCGGTGGGGTATTGGGGTCAGTGGGGTATCAGGGTCGGTGGGGTATCGGGGTCAGTGGGGTATCGGGGTCGGTGGGGTACCGGGGTCAGTGGGATATCGGGGTCGGTGGGCTATCGGGGTCAGTGGGGTATTGGGGTCAGTGGGGTATCGGGTCAGTGTGGTATCGGGGTCAATGTGGTATCGGGGTTGGGGTCAGTGGGGTACCGGGGTCAGTGTGGTATCAGGGTCAGTGGGGTATCGGGGTCAGTGTGATATCGGGGTCAGTGGGGTATCGGGGTCAATGTGCTATTAGGGCTGGGGTCAGTGGGGTACCGGGGTCAGTGGGGTATTGGGGTCAGTAGGATATCGGGGTCAGTGTGGTATCGGGGTCAATGTCGTATCGGGGTTGGGGTCAGTGGGGTATCGGGGTCAGTGGGGTATCGGGGTCAGTGAGGTATCGGGGTCAGGGTCAGTGGGGTATCGGGGTCAGTGGGGTATTGGGGTCAGTGGGGTATCGGGGTCAGTGGGGTATCGTGGTCAGTGGGGTACCGGGGTCAGTGGGGTATCGGGGTCGGTGGGGTATTGGGGTCAGTGGAGTACCGGGGTCAGTGGGGTATCGGGGTCAGTGGGGTATCAGGGTCAGTGGGGTATCGGGGTCAGTGGGGTATCGGGGTCGGTGGGGTATCGGGGTCAGTGGGGTATCGGGGTCAGTGGGGTATCGGGGTCAGTGGGGTATTGGGGTCGGTGGGGTATTGGGGTCAGTGGGGTATCAGGGTCGGTGGGGTATCGGGGTCAGTGGGGTATCGGGGTCGGTGGGGTACCGGGGTCAGTGGGATATCGGGGTCGGTGGGCTATCGGGGTCAGTGGGGTATTGGGGTCAGTGGGGTATCGGGTCAGTGTGGTATCGGGGTCAATGTGGTATCGGGGTTGGGGTCAGTGGGGTACCGGGGTCAGTGTGGTATCAGGGTCAGTGGGGTATCGGGGTCAGTGTGATATCGGGGTCAGTGGGGTATCGGGGTCAATGTGCTATTAGGGCTGGGGTCAGTGGGGTACCGGGGTCAGTGGGGTATTGGGGTCAGTAGGATATCGGGGTCAGTGTGGTATCGGGGTCAGTGTGGTATCGGGGTCAGTGTGGTATCAGGGTCAGTGCGTATCGGGGTCAGTGGCGTATCGGGGTCAGTGGGGTATTGGGGTCAGTGGGGTATCGGGGTCAGTGTGGTATCGGGGTCAATGTCGTATCGGGGTTGGGGTCAGTGGGGTATTGGGGTCAGTGGGGTATCGGGGTCAGTGGGGTATCGGCGTCAGGGTCAGTGGGGTACCGGGGTCAGTGGGGTATTGGGGTCAGTGGGGTATCGGGGTCAGTGTGGTATAGGGGTCAATGTCGTATCGGGGTTGGGGTCAGTGGGGTATCAGGGTCAGTGGGGTATCAGGGTATCGGGGTCAGTAGGGTATCGGGGTCGGTGGGGTATCGGGGTCAGTGGGGTATCGGGGACAGTGGGGTATCGGGGTATTGTGGTCAGTGGGGTATTGGGGTCGGGGTCGGTGGGGTATCGGGGTCAGTGGCGTATCGGGGTCAGTGTGGTATCAGGGTCAGTGTGGTATCGGGGTCAGTGGGGTATCGGGGTATCGTGGTCAGTGGGGTATTGGGGTCGGGGTCGGTGGGGTATCGGGGTCGGTGGGGTATCGGGGTCAGTGTGGTATCAGGGTCAGTGTGGTATCGGGGTCAGTGTGGTATCAGGGTCAGTGTGGTATCGGGGTCAGTGTGGTATCGGGGTTAGTGGGGTATCGGGGTCAATGTGCTATTAGGGCTGGGGTCAGTGGGGTACCGGGGTCAGTGGGGTATTGGGGTCAGTGGGGTATTGGGGTCAGTGTGGTATCGGGGTCAATGTTGTATCGGGGTTGGGGTCAGTGGGGTATCGGGGTCAGTGGGGTATCGGGGTCAGTGGGGTATCGGGGTCAGGGTCAGTGGGGTACCGGGGTCAGTGGGGTATTGGGGTCAGTGGGGTATCGGGGTCAGTGTGGTATAGGGGTCAATGTCGTATCGGGGTTGGGGTCAGTGGGGTATCGGGGTCAGTGGGGTATCAGGGTATCGGGGTCAGTAGGGTATCGGGGTCGGTGGGGTATCGGGGTCGGTGGGGTATCGGGGTCAGTGGGGTATCGGGGTATCGTGGTCAGTGGGGTATTGGGGTCGGGGTCAGTGCGGTATCGGGGTCAGTGGCGTATCGGGGTCAGTGGGGTATCGGGGTCAATGTGGTATCGGGGTTGGGGTCAGTGGGGTATCGGGGTCAGTGGGGTAGAAGGGTCAGTGGGGTATCGGGGTCAGTGGGGTATCAGGGTATCGGGGTCAGTAGGGTATCGGGGTCAGTGGCGTATCGGGGTCAGTGGGGCATTAGGGTCAGTATCGTATCGGGGTCAGTGGGGTATCGGGGTCGGTGGGGTATCGGGGTCAGTGGGGTATCGGGGTCAGTGGGGTATCGGGGACAGTGGGGTATCGGGTCAGTGTGGTATCGGGTCAGTGTGGTATCGGGGTCAGTGGGGTATCGGGGTCAGTGGGGTATCGGGTCAGTGTGGTATCGGGGTCAGTGGGGTATCGGGGTTGGTAGGGTATCGGGGTCAGTGGGCTATTGGGGTCGGTGGGCTATCGGGGTCAGTGGGGTATCAGGGTATCGTGGTCAGTGGGGTATTGGGGTCGGGGTCGGTGGGGTATAGGGGTCGGTGGGGTATCGGGGTCAGTGGGGTATCAGGTCAGTGTGGTATCGGGGTCAGTGGGGTACCGGGGTCAGTGGGGTATCGGGGTCAGTAGGGTATCGTGGTCAGTGGGGTACCGGGGTCAGTGGGGTATCGGGGTCAGTGGCGTATCGTGGTCAGTGGGGTACCGGGGTCAGTGGGGTATCGTGGTCAGTGGGGTATCGGGGTCAGTGGGGTATCGTGGTCAGTGGGGTATCGGGGTCAGTGGGGTATCGTGGTCAGTGGGGTATCGGGGTCAGTGGGGTACCGGGGACAGTGGGGTATCGGGGTCGGGGGGTATTGGGGTCAGTGGAGTACCGGGGTCAGTGGGGTATCGGGTTCAGTGGGGTATCAGGGTCAGTGGGGTATCGGGGTCAGTGGGGTATCGGGGTCGGTGGGGTATCGGGGTCAGTGGGGTATCGGGGTCAGTGGGGTATTGGGGTCGGTGGGGTATTGGGGTCGGTGGGGTATTGCGGTCAGTGGGGTATCGGGGT
This sequence comes from Chiloscyllium punctatum, assembly GCF_047496795.1. NCBI lineage: Eukaryota > Metazoa > Chordata > Chondrichthyes > Orectolobiformes > Hemiscylliidae > Chiloscyllium > Chiloscyllium punctatum. The sequence continues at coordinate 20,756,334 of NC_092760.1, forward strand.
CGGTGGGGTATCGGGGTCAGTGGGGTATCGGGGTCGGTGGGGTACCGGGGTCAGTGGGATATCGGGGTCGGTGGGCTATCGGGGTCAGTGGGGTATTGGGGTTAGTGGGGTATCGGGGTCAGTGGGGTATCGTGGTCAGTGGGGTACCGGGGTCAGTGGGGTATCGGGGTCGGTGGGGTATTGGGGTCAGTGGAGTACCGGGGTCAGTGGGGTATCGGGGTCAGTGGGGTATCAGGGTCAGTGGGGTATCGGGGTCAGTGGGGTATCGGGGTCGGTGGGGTATCGGGGTCAGTGGGGTATCGGGGTCAGTGGGGTATTGGGGTCGGTGGGGTATTGGGGTCAGTGGGGTATTGGGGTCAGTGGGGTATCGGGGTCGGTGGGGTATCGGGGTCAGTGGGGTATCGGGGTCGGTGGGTTACCGGGGTCAGTGGGATATCGGGGTCGGTGGGCTATCGGGGTCAGTGGGGTATTGGGGTCAGTGGGGTATCGGGTCAGTGTGGTATCGGGGTCAATGTGGTATCGGGGTTGGGGTCAGTGGGGTACCGGGCTCAGTGTGGTATCAGGGTCAGTGGGGTATCGGGGTCAGTGTGATATCGGGGTCAGTGGGGTATCGGGGTCAATGTGCTATTAGGGCTGGGGTCAGTGGGGTACCGGGGTCAGTGGGGTATTGGGGTCAGTAGGATATCGGGGTCAGTGTGGTATCGGGGTCAATGTCGTATCGGGGTTGGGGTCAGTGGGGTATCGGGGTCAGTGGGGTATTGGGGTCAGTGGGGTATCGGGGTCAGTGTGGTATCGGGGTCAATGTCGTATCAGGGTTGGGGTCAATGTGGTATCGGGGTCAGTGGGGTATCGGGGTCAGTGAGGTATCGGGGTCAGTGCGTATCGGGGTCAGTGGCGTATCGGGGTCAGTGGGGTATTGGGGTCAGTGGGGTATCGGGGTCAGTGTGGTATCGGGGTCAATGTCGTATCGGGGTTGGGGTCAGTGGGGTATTGGGGTCAGTGGGGTATTGGGTCAGTGGGGTATCGGGGTCAGTGTGGTATCGGGGTCAATGTCGTATCAGGGTTGGGGTCAATGTGGTATCGGGGTCAGTGGGGTATCGGGGTCAGTGAGGTATCGGGGTCAGGGTCAGTGGGGTATCGGGGTCAGTGGGGTATCAGGGTATCGTGGTCAGTGGGGTATCGGGGTCAGTGGGGTACTGGGGACAGTGGGGTATCGGGGTCGGTGTGGTATTGGGGTCAGTGGAGTACCGGGGTCAGTGCGGTATCGGGGTCAGTGGGGTATCAGGTTATCGAGGTCAGTGGGGTATCGGGGTCAGTGGGGTATCGGGGTCGGTGGGGTATTGGGGTCAGTGGGGTATCGGGGTCTGTGGGGTATCGGGGTCGGTAGGGTATTGGGGTCGGTGGGGGTATTGGGGTCAGTGGGGTATCGGGGTCGGTGGGGTATCAGGGTCAATGTGCTATTAGGGCTGGGGTCAGTGGGGTACCGGGGTCAGTGGGGTATTGGGGTCAGTAGGATATCGGGGTCAGTGTGGTATCGGGGTCAATGTCGTATCGGGGTTGGGGTCAGTGGGGTATCGGGGTCAGTGGGGTATCGGGGTCAGTGAGGTATCGGGGTCAGGGTCAGTGGGGTATCGGGGTCAGTGTGGTATCAGGGTCAGTGCGTATCGGGGTCAGTGGCGTATCGGGGTCAGTGGGGTATTGGGGTCAGTGGGGTATCGGGGTCAGTGTGGTATCGGGGTCAATGTCGTATCGGGGTTGGGGTCAGTGGGGTATTGGGGTCAGTGGGGTATTGGGGTCAGTGGGGTATCGGGGTCAGTGTGGTATCGGGGTCAATGTCGTATCAGGGTTGGGGTCAATGTGGTATCGGGGTCAGTGGGGTATCGGGGTCAGTGAGGTATCGGGGTCAGGGTCAGTGGGGTATCGGGGTCAGTGGGGTATCAGGGTATCGTGGTCAGTGGGGTATCGGGGTCAGTGGGGTACTGGGGACAGTGGGGTATCGGGGTCGGTGTGGTATTGGGGTCAGTGGAGTACCGGGGTCAGTGCGGTATCGGGGTCAGTGGGGTATCGTGGTCAGTGGGGTATCGGGGTCAGTGGGGTACTGGGGACAGTGGGGTATCGGGGTCGGTGTGGTATTGGGGTCAGTGGAGTACCGGGGTCAGTGCGGTATCGGGGTCAGTGGGGTATCAGGGTATCGAGGTCAGTGGGGTATCGGGGTCAGTGGGGTATCGGGGTCGGTGGGCTATCGGGGTCAGTGGGGTATTGGGGTCAGTGGGGTATCGGGTCAGTGTGGTATCGGGGTCAATGTGGTATCGGGGTTGGGGTCAGTGGGATACCAGGGTCAGTGTGGTATCAGGGTCAGTGGGGTATCGGGGTAAGTGTGGTATCGGGGTCAGTGGGGTATCGGGGTCAATGTGCTATTAGGGCTGGGGTCAGTGGGGTACCGGGGTCAGTGGGGTATTGGGGTCAGTGGGGTATCAGGGTCAGTGTGGTATCAGGGTCAGTGGGGTATCGGGGTCAGTGGGGTATCGGGGTATCGGGGTCAGTGTGGTATCGGGGTCAGTGGGGTATCGGGGTCGGTGGGGTATTGGGGTCGGTGGGGTATCGGGGTATCGGGGGCAGTGTGGTATCGGGGTCGGTGGGGTATCGGGGTCAGCGTGGTATCGGGGTCAGTGGGGTATCGGGGTCAGTGGGGTATCGGGGTCGGTGGGGTATTGGGGTCAGTGTGGTATCGGGTCAGTGTGGTATCGGGGTCGGTGGGGTATCGGGGTCAGTGGGGTATCGGGGTCGGTGGGGTATCGGGGTCAGTGTGGTATCGGGGTCAGTGTGGTATCGGGGTCGGTGTGGTATCGGGGTCAGTGTAGTATCGGGGTCAGTGGGGTATCGGAGTCAGTGGGGTATCGGGGTATCGGGGTCAGTGTGGTATCGGGGTCAGTGGGGTATCGGGGTCAGTGGGGTATCAGGGTCAGTGTGGTACCAGGGTCAGTGGGGTATCGGGGTCAGTGGGGTATCGGGGTCAGTGTGGTATCGGGGTCAGTGGGGTATCGGGGTCGGTGGGGTATTGGGGTCGGTGGGGTATCGGGGTATCGGGGGCAGTGTGGTATCGGGGTCGGTGGGGTATCGGGGTCAGCGTGGTATCGGGGTCAGTGGGGTATCGGGGTCAGTGGGGTATCGGGGTCAGTGGGGTATCGGGGTCAGTGTGGTATCGGGGGCAGTGTGGTATCGGGGTCGGTGGGGTATCGGGGTCAGCGTGGTATCGGGGTCAGTGGGGTATCGGGGTCAGTGGGGTATCGGGGTCGGTGGGGTATCGGGGTCGGTGGGGTATCGGGCTCAGTGGTGTATCGGGGTCAGTGTGGTATCGGGGTCGGTGGGGTATCGGGGTCGGGGTCAGTGGGGTATCGGGGTCGGGGTCAGTGGGGTATCGGGGTCGGGGTCAGTGTGGTATCGGGGTCAGTGGGGTATCGGGGTCGGGGTCAGTGTGGTATCGGGGTCAGTGTGGTATCGGGGTCGGTGGGGTATCGGGGTCGGGGTCGGTGGGGTATCGGGGTCGGGGTTGGTGGGGTATCGGGGTCGGTGGGGTATCGGGGTCGGTGGGGTATCGGGGTCGGTGTGGTATCGGGGTCGGTGGGGTATCGGGGTCGGTGGGGTATCGGGGTCAGTGTGGTATCGGGGTCGGTGGGGTATCGGGGTCAGTGTGGTATCGGGGTCGGTGGGGTATCGGGGTCGGTGGGGTATCGGGGTCGGTGGGGTATCGGGGTCGGTGGGGTATCGGGGTCAGTGGGGTATCGGGGTCGGTGAGGTATCGGGGTCGGTGGGGTATCGGGGTCGGTGGGGTATCGGGGTCGGTGGGGTATCGGGGTCGGTGGGGTATCGGGGTCGGTGGGGTATCGGGGTCGGGGTCGGTGGGGTATCGGGGTCGGTGGGGTATCGGGGTCGGTGGGGTATCGGGGTCGGTGGGGTATCGGGGTCGGGGTCAGTGGGGTATCGGGGTCGGTGGGGTATCGGGGTCGGTGGGGTATCGGGGTCGGGGTCAGTGGGGTATCGGGGTCGGGGTCAGTGGGGTATCGGGGTCGGTGGGGTATCGGGGTCGGGGTCAGTGGGGTCAGTGGGGTATCGGGGTCGGTGGGGTATCGGGGTCAGTGTGGTATCGGGGTCGGTGGGGTATCGGGGTCGGGGTTGGTGGGGTATCGGGGTCGGTGGGGTATCGGGGTCAGTGTGGTATCGGGGTCAGTGGGGTATCGGGGTCGGTGGGGTATCCGGGTCGGTGGGGTATCCGGGTCGGTGGGGTATCGGGGTCGGTGGGGTATCGGGGTCGGGGTCAGTGGCCTGTTCGATGTTGCTGCCTGTACCTGGGATGTTGAATGGGAGCAGTGGTCCCGTCCTCTCACCCCCCTCCTTCTGCTCTCCTTCCACTGTCTCCCCCGGGATCGCTGTCTCCTCACTCTCTGGGTGCCTGGTTCCTTGGCTCGGTTCTGCCGCTGCGTTGGCACCGGTGCCGTTCTCCATCGCCCCTTTCCCGGGCACACTGAGGGAAACATGTGGGTCTGGAACACCGGCACCAGTCTGGATCAGGCGCTGCCTCTAGTTGGGAAAGAAGGGAGCGAAAGGGGGAGTTTGGGTTTGGGAAGGGGGATTATAAACGTGTCCCGACTCCCCTAATACCCTCAGCTGGCTCACACCATCACAGAATCACAACCACCTCACTGCTACGGCACAGGAGGAGGCCAATCAGCCCATCCTCTCTGTACTAGCTCTCCCAATGAGCATCAGTGTGTTTCCCCCATCACCCAAGCTCCCCCCCCCAGCCTCCCCCTCTCCAGGGAAAACAGTCTCTGTCTTCGCTGGGATAACTCACCCCTCAATCCCATCCCGGAAATACTCTCTCCAAGCTCCCCGTCATTGGTTCTCCAACCCTTCAACCTCAAGCAAAGCTATTCACCTGTGGAGGCATCACAATCCCAAGCCCATTGCTACTTTAAGATGTGGCTGGGCCCCCAGGATTTACTGCCCCCCGTCCCTAGTTGCCCCCCTTGTGAAGGTGGGGGGTGAGCTGCCTTCTTGACCCCCTGCAGTCCATGTGCTGTGGGTAGACCCACAGTGTCCCTTAGGGAGGGAATCCCAGTATTCTGACCCAGCCAGACTGAGGGAACGGCGAGATATTTCCAAGTCGGGATGGTGAGGGGCTCGGAGGGGAACTTGCAGGGGGTGGGGTTCCCATGTATCTGCTGCCCCTTGTCCTTCTGGATGGAAGTGGCCGTGGGTTTGGAAGGTGCTGCCTGAGGATCTTTGGGGAGTTTCTGCAGTGTATCTTGTAGCTGGTACACACTGCTGTTACTGAGGGTCGGTGGGGGGAGGGAGGGAGGGGGTGTTTGTGGGTGTGGGGCCAATCCAGCGGGGGCCTGCTTTGTCCCTGGATGGTGTCGAGCTTCTTGAGTGTTGTTGGAGCTGCCCCCATCCAGGGGCAAGTGGGGAGTATCCCCTCACCCTCCTGCCTTGTGTCTTGTAGATGGTGGGACAGACTTTGGGGGGAGTCAGGAGGGGAGTTACTCGCTGCAGGATTCCTAGCCTCTGACCTGCTCTTGGAGCCGCTGGGTTGATGTGGTGAGTCCGGTTGAGTTTCTGGTCAATGGTAACCCCCAGGATGTTGATAGTGGGGATTCCGTATTGGGAACACCATTGAATCTGGATGTAGGTTAGCTCGCTGAGCTGGAAGGTTCATTTCCAGACGTTTCGCCACCGTACTCGGTAACATCTTCAGTGAGCCTCCAGGCGAATCATCGCTGATGATTCCCACTTTCTATTTATACGTTTGGGTTTCTTTGGGTTGGTGATGTCATTTCCTGTGGTGATGTCATTCTCTATGGCGATGTCATTTCCAGTTCTTTTTCTCAGGGGGTGGTAGATGGGGTCTATCTCGATGTGTTTGTTGGTAGAGTTCCAGTTGGAATTCTCGTACGTGTCTCTGTTTGGCTTGTCCTAGGATGGATGTGTTGTCCCAGTCGAAGTGATGTCCTTCCTCATCTGTATGTGGGGATACGAAAGACCATCAATAATACCCTTAACTGTCATAAAACTCACTGAAGAGGAGGGAACAATAACAAACTGCCATTCCTAGATGTAGCAGTAGAGCCAATAGGGAACTTCAAACCAGCGTCTACAGGAAAACACCACATACCGACCAAACACTGAACTACAGAAGCAATCATCCCAACACCCACAAACGAAGCTGCATCAGAACATTATTTCACCGAGCCACCACACACTACAGCACAGAGGGACTACACCAGACCAGAGGAAAATCACCTATACACCGTGTATTCAAAAAGAACGGGGTCCCCAATGAACACTGTCCGCCGATTTCTCAGCAACAAACTCAAACAAGCAGATAAAACACATCCAGAAATCCAAGCCACTCTCCCCCTACATCAAAGACATCTCGGTAATGACTGCCAGACTACTCAGACCCCTTGGCATCATGGTCACCCACAAACCCACTGACACAGTAAAACAGCAGCTAATGAACATGAAAGATCCAATACAGACAACGAGCAAAACTATTGTCATTTATAAAATACCGTGAAGGAACTGTAACAAACACTACATTGGAGAAACAGGCAGAAAACTAGCCGCCAGGATACATGAACTCCAACTAGCCACAAAGAGACATGACCCTCTCTCAGTATTATCCTCACTTACGTAGGAGGGAGGATACCACTTCGACAGGGACAACACATCCATCCCAGGACAAGTCAAACAGAGAGCATGGTATTCCAACTGGAACTCTTATCAACAAACACATCGAGATAGACCCCATCGACCACCCCCTGAGAAAACAAAAGGAAATGACGTCACCATAGAGAATGACATCGCCACAGGAAATGACATCACCAACCCAAAGAAACCCAAACATATCAATAGAAAGTGGGAGTCATCAGCAGTGCTTTACCCGGAGGCCCACTGAACATGTTACCTAGTACGGCGACGAAACGTCTGGAAATGAACCTTCCAGCTCAGTGAGCAAACCTACATCCAGAACCTCAACCTGAGCTGCAAATCTTCTCAAAACTGGCTAACATCGTTGAATGTCAAAGGGAGGCGGTTAGATTCTCTTTGGAGATGGTCATAGCCTGGTTTCTGTATCACCCCGAGTGTTGCTAAGACAGAATGCTGTCCATGTTCAGTCAGGAGTGATCTTCCATATAGACTGAGACTGGGAGCAGTAACACTGTTCTGTCAAAAATTGACACATAAACCCCTTCACATTGAGTCAAAGAATCATACAGCACAGAAACAGACCCTTCGGCCCAACCAGTCCATGCCGACCCTAACCCCAAACTAAACTAGTCCCACCTCCCTCCAACCCTTTCCTATCCAGGTCCTTATCCAAATGTACCCACACCCCCCACTCCCTCAGGAAGTTCACTCCACACACAGACCACCCTCTGGGTAAAAGATTTGCCCCTCATGTCTTTTTAAAATCTCTCCCCTCTCACCTTAAAGACGTGTCTTGTAATCCCCCACCCCAGGGAACAGACACCTACCATTAACCCGATCCAGGCCCCTCATGGTTTTGTAAACCTCTATAAGGTCACCCCTCAGCTTCCAACGCTCCAGGGAAAACAGCCCCAGCCTGTTCAGCCTCTCCCTCTAACCCAAACCCCCCATACCCGGCAACATCCTGGTAAATCTCTCCTGACCCCCCCTCTCCAGTTTAATAATATCCTTCCTGTAACAGGGAGACCGGAACTGGACACAGTATTCCAGACGAGGCCACACCAATGTCCTGTACAACCCCAACATGACGTTCCCCAACTCCCTGTACTCAAAGGTCTGAGCAATGAAGGCAAGAGTGCTAAACGCCTCATTAACCCCCGTCCCCCGTGACACAAACTTCACAGGATCATGTACCCGTTCCCCTAGGTCTCTCTGTTCTATAACACCACCCAGGGCCCTACCATTAACTGTGTAAGCCCTGCCCACGTTTGATTTACCAAGTGCAATATCTCACATTTCTCCAGACTGAACACCATTCCTCAGCCCATTGACCCAATTGATCAAGATCTTTTCATTTGTATCTATACAGGCACATCCTTTCTCATTCACTTGGCACCACAGCTCTGAGGCCACCCTGAGGCCCACCGGTGAGGAGCTCATTCTCCCTGCAGCTGTAGGCCCCAAATGGAGCCTGGGTCTTTCCTACAGGGTGTGGCCCAGGAAGGGGCCCATACCTCATTGATGAGCATGCGACTGGCCATACTGAGGCGAGTCCTGGGTCTGAAGTTGCGAGTGATCATGATGCAGAGGCTGGCCTCGGGGAAGCTGAGTTTGTGAGGGGAAGCAGAGAACAATTCATCGACCATCAGCACAGAATTCTCCCGGGCTTCGGGACCTGCCATCGGGAAAAGCAAACACACAATATCCGGCATTCCAAGATACAGGATTAGGCTCCCTCTACACTGCACGCCCACCCCACCCATCAAACACTCCCAGGGACAGGGACAGCACAGGGTTAGATGCAGGGTAAAGCTCCCTCTACACTGTCCCCCCCCATCAAGCACTCCCAGGACAGGGACAGCACGGGGTTAGATACAGAGTAAAGCTCCCTCTACACTGTCCCCCCCCATCAAACACTCCCAGGGACAGGGACAGCACGGGGTTAGATACAGAGTAAAGCTCCCTCTACACTGTCCCCCCATCAAACACCCCCAGGGACAGGGACAGCACAGGGTTAGATACAGAGTAAAGCTCCCTCTACACTGTCCCCCATCAAACACTCCCAGGGACAGGGACAGCACAGGGTTAGATACAGAGTAAAGCTCCCTCTACACTGTCCCCCCATCAACACTCCCAGGACAGGGACAGCACGGAGTTAGAGACAGAGTAAAGCTCCCTCTACACTGTCGCCCCCCGCACCCCCCCCCCCCATCAAACACTCCCAGGACAGGGACAGCACTGGGTTAGATATGAGTAAAGCTCCCTCTACACTGCGCCCACCCTATCAAACACTCCCATGGACAGGGACAGTATCGGGTTAGATACAGATTAAAGCTCCCTCTATACTGTCCTACTCCCAGGACAGAGACAGCATGCGGTTCAGCACAGAGTAAAGCTCCCTCTACAGTGTCAAACTCCCAGGACAGGGCTAGTACAGGGTTTGGTACAAAGTACAGTTGTGTGTGTGAGTGTCTGTGTTTGTGTGTGTGTGTGGGTGTGTGTGAGAGTCTGTGTGTTTCTGTGTGTGTGTATGTGGTGTGTGTGTCTGTGTGTGCGTGAGTGTGTGTGTGAGTGTCTGTGCCTGTGTGTCTGTGTGGCTGAGTGTGTGTGAGTGTGAGTGTGTGTGTGTGTGTGTGTGTGTGTGTCTGTGTGTGCATGAGTGTGTGTGTGTCTGCGTGTGAGTGTACGTATGTCTGTGTGTGTGTCTTTGTGAGTGTGTGTGTTTCTGTGTGGGTGTGAGTGTGTGTGTCTGCGTGTGTGTCTTTGTGAGAGTGTTTGTGTCTGTGCCTCTGTGTGTGTGTCCGTGGGTGTGAGTGTGTGTGTCTGTGTGGCTGAGTGTGTGTGTGTGTGTGTGAGTGTGTGTGTGCATGTGAGTGTGTGAGTAAGTGTGTATGTGAGTGTGTGTGTGTATGTATGTGAGTGTGTGTGTGTGAGTGTGTGTACGTGTGTGAGTGTGTGTGTCTGTGTTTCTCTGTCTGTGTGTGTGTCTTTGTGAGAGTGTCTGTGTCTGTGCCTGTGTGTGTGTGTCCGTGGGTGTGAGTG